>NW_027396935.1:0-26750 GCF_047715825.1 Aspergillus stella-maris | reverse complement strand
TTATAAAAGTAAATATAAATTTGAATAAAAAACTTTTATTTTCTAGAATACTAGAATTAAACTTATTTATAAAAGCTTAACTATAATATACTTTTTAAGACTTGTTAACAAAATTACTTTTTAAGTTATAGGGATTAACCTAGTAGGCTTACTTATTAATAATAAAAATAGGATTTTTACTATAATTAATTTTAAGTTTAATAATATTTAATATAAATACTTAAGTATTTTAATTACTTAAATTCTAGCCTTAATTTTTATTAGTAAAATTCTAGTTTAATAGGTAATATTAATTTTAGGGTTAGTATTTTATATTATTAAAGCTACCTTAACCTTTATTAAAGTAGCTATAATTTAATTAATTACCTTAAAAGTTAGAGTTTAAATTTTAATTTTAATATTTAAAACTATTTAATAGCTATAAGTTTATTTATATTTAATCTTAATATAGCCTTAAGGTTAATAATTACTTTAACAAAATAAAATAGTAATAAAGTAATTTATAAAAATAGGGTTTTACTAGTAAAATAGCTAAGGCTATAAATAATATAGTTATTAACTAATAAAAAGGTTAATTAAAGATTAAAAACTATAAAAAATAATAGGAATAGGATATTTAAATTAATATAGGACCTTAAAGTTAAGTAGGATCTATATTATTATTTTAAAAATTTACCTTAACTTAACTAGCTAGTTTTATTAATATATAAAAAATCATATAAAATTTACTAAACCTTTAAAGGCTTGTAAGACTACTTTACTATAAAATAAACGTTTTACAGGTTAAGCTTATTTTATTAATACCTATTTTAAAGCCTACTATTATTAAGGAAGCCTTTAGTTACTTGTAAAAAGCTTTTTTAAACCTGCTATTTCTTCCTTATTCTAATTTAAAGTATTACCTATTATTAATTTTAATACTTTTATAAAGATAATAGGCACTATAATATTTTATATAAGGGATATTAATAATTTCTTAAACCTAAAGTTATTATCTATTCTACCTGCTTATATATTAGTAAAACTAGTCCTATTTTTATTTTAGGTATTAACTTTTATAAAGTAAAATTACTAGCCTACTAAACTAGAACTCTCCTACCTTATTTAAGTTTTTTAAAAAGTATATTACCTAATTAACATGTTATATCTTTTAGTTATTATTTATATAAATTACATGTCTATAGTTAGTATTTTAAACTATATATTATTTAATATAGTTGCCCTAGAGTAATTAAACCTTTACCTAGTATAGGCAAGCTATTATATTTAATAGTTCAAACTTAATACTTTTTGTAAACCTGCTAAAACTAATATTATTATTAATAATTTTTTTACTTACTTAGACTTAAAGACTAACTTCTAGCCTATAAAACTAATTTTAATATATTACTTAATATTAAAGCCTAACTTAAATAAAAATATTAAAATAATTTCTAAGCAAGCCTAATTTTTTAAACTTTATTTACTAATCTTAAAGTAAAGCTTTTATATATTAAAGTTAATAGTTTACTTTATATTTTTAAAAAAAGAAAATAGAAAATTTTTATAAAAAGTTATAGTTATACCTACTTTAATTTATAGCTATTAAATTCTTTTAAATAATTTATAATAATTATAGTTATTAAGGTTTAAAATATTATTTTTACTTTATAAAAGGTATTTTTATTTATTATAATTAAAAAATATTAAAGAAAAAAGGGTTAATAGGGTTTACTTAATTTATTTTAGGTAATAAAGTATTAATAATCCAGGTTGAAAAGTTAAAAAGCTTAGTAATACTAGTAAATTTAAATAAGTAAAGGAATTTAAGGACTACTTAATTTAAATTAAACCTATTTAATATCTAGTTAGCAGGAAACCCAAGGTTTTTCAAAGACATTAGTAAAAAGTAGTTAACAACAAGGTATTTAATAAGGTAAAGTATAGGACTAGTAAAGTTATTAATTTTAAATAAATTAAAATAATATTAAAAATAATCAAGTTAGTAAGTTTAGTAATATACTTGCTTAATTCTACTATTATTAAAAATAGTAGTAAAAGATCTTAGTATTATAGTATAAAACATAGTAAAATAAAATAATAA
This sequence comes from Aspergillus stella-maris, assembly GCF_047715825.1. Lineage (NCBI taxonomy): Eukaryota > Fungi > Ascomycota > Eurotiomycetes > Eurotiales > Aspergillaceae > Aspergillus > Aspergillus stella-maris. The sequence continues at coordinate 24,667 of NW_027396935.1, read as the reverse complement.
AAAAACCAATAAAAATATAAATAAAAATATAAATAATAAAAGTAATAGTATTAATTAGCTAATAAAGGACTTAAATAAAGTAGGGTTTCAAGGGTATATATTTAAAAATAAAATAAATTAACTAGTTCCTGGAAGTAATAAGAAAGAGCAGGCAAGGATTAGCAAACCTATAATATAGTAAAATAACTAGTAAAGCAGGTTTAGGAAAGTATAATGGTAGGGCACTAGCTATTAAAATACTAGATTTAATAAAGTAGGGCACTTTATAAAATTAATATTAAAATGGCAGAGTAAATAATATAGTAAAATTAATATAGCTAATTAAAGTCCTGGTTTAATTAAGGACATGCTACCAGGTTATTAAATAATATTTTAGGTAATAATCTAAATTTATTATATTAGTGGTTATAATAAGCTAGAAGATAGAAAAGGTATTACTAGTAAGTAAAAGTTATGCAAAGTGGTCAACCTGGTAGCCATAGTGGTTATGTAATTTCCTTAGCCATTGGTGGTTCGGAGTATTATAAACATAAATTTTTATTTAATTTAGGCCTTTTAGTATAATTTATAGTTTAGACTCTAAGTCTATTATAAATCTGGTTATATAAATATAATTATAAATACCTTATCTTGTCTTCTATAAAAAATAGTTTACTAAAAAAATAATATTAGTTTTAACCATGTAGTTTTACAAGTATTTCTTATAGTTATTAGACCCACTACTAGTCTTAAAAAACCTCCTGCTACTAGAATTTAGTTCGTGGGTAATTTTAAAAAGTATATTTATTAAGGCTATATAAAAAACTTTTAAGCCTTGCTAATTATTAAGGCTATAAAGCAAGATTTTGCTAATTGTTAGATAAGGTCGGATCAGTCCTGCTTAGAGTCACGAAAAGACCTCTAAGGTATTCTGAGATCAAATAGAAGAAGAATGATTGTTAAAATGCAATTGTAGTATTGTTGACTAAACTAACTATGTTGCTTGTTCTAAAGATAACACATGAAGAATAAAACTAAATATAGCAGGTAGTGAATGTTCTTATATATCCTATCTATCGTAGCTTTATCTATGCTTATTACAGCTCTGGCTCTGTTTGAATTATGTCCCCAGCTATGTTCCACGTAGCTCTAGATATGCTTATATCCTTGGTATTATATCCTTGGGTACGATATTAGTCTATTATTATCCTGTGGTGTCACACACGCTAGGCATGGCATGGCTAATTAATTGGCCATGGGGTAATAGTTTATAACAATCCCCCTCTCCCTAAGGCTTTGTCCCAAAGCTCTTTTTAATAAGTACTAGCACTTTCCCCCTTAGTAAGTCCTTTTCTTTTTATTCTTTTTTGCTAGCCTGGCTAACTTTTATAATATTATCTACTTTAGGCATAAAGAAAAATAAATTTATTTATTACTTTAATAATTAAGGTTTCACCATGGTTGTTCCTTGTACTTGTTATTCTTGTCTTAACAAGACATGTATAAAGGTAAAAGGCTCTCCTTATTACAAGGCATGTGTCTTTAAAGGTGGTTAGGTCTAGTATATTAAGTCCAAGGCGACCTTTTTTAATAGCAAGTGGCGGCAGCTTGTTTAGGCTTAATATAAAATAAGTGGTAATAAGAAGTAGTTATTATAGAAGCTCCTTTATCTTAAAAAATAAAAGAAGTTATTATAGCAGCATGCCAGTAACTTTATTACTTGTGATTATATGGAAATTAAAGAGCTTAAGGCTCTAGAGAAAAAAGAGAAAGTAAAAGAGGCAAGCAGGGTAGAGGTAGAAAAGGCTAAATATTAGCAGTAGATAATTACTCTCCTTGGTCTTCCTTTATCTAGTCATAATAACCAGCTTGCTACTGCTTTAGCTTTTATTAGTCCTTTTTTAATAGGCCCTTTAATTAACCCTTCTTTATTTATAGTAATTAATACCTTTAGTATTTTTTAATCTTTTTAGGGCAACTTATATTTTTAACTAGTTTCCATGTATTATCTTCTAGTGCATATCCCTTTTATTATACCAGGTAATAAATTTAACCATTTTTAGTCTTTTAGTCTAGGATCTTTTTAACTTTGTATTCTTCTTCTTTATTAGCTTTATCTTTGGCATTCTTAGGGTTCTTAATTAGTTTTAATAATAAAATATAAAATACTAGATAAACTTGCATTCTTGTTAGTAGTATTAATTAGTAGTTATTATTTATAAGCTTTTTTATAATTTTAAATAGTCTATATTTTATAGCATTAAGTTTATTACTTGGTTATCTACTTTTAATATTAAAATTTTTCTAACCCTTGGTTTATTATAGCAGGTAAACTCTCCCCCCCTTTTAAAGAACTGGCACTTTCACGCGCTTCTTATTATAATAAGCCTTTATTTTCTATTTTACCTATTAAATATCTTTTGCTATTACACCATGTAAAGTATTAATATATTTAATTTATATTCTTGCCTGTTTTAATTAATTTTTAACTAGTAGCTTTTTTTAATTTATTCTTGGGTATTGTCCCAAGTTTACATAGTATAATATAGTTCCTGTTATTATATTTTATATACTATTTAATATAAACTATGTCATAGGTAGTAGTTCTACTTAATTACTCTAGTTCTAATCCAGGTAATGCCATAGGTATTGTTTTACTAATTAAATTATTCTTTTTAACTAGCTATTAGTCTATTAATAATTAGTAGTAAACATTCCTATTATTGTACCACTTGCTTTTATAGGTATTTTCTAAAATTTTAAGGTAAATAACTTGTATTTAATATAAACTTTATTAGTAACCCTGTTTATATAAAGACTTTCTATAGTATTAGTACTACTAGTTTTGCTATAGTAATATCTTTTTTTATTAGTTATAGTATTAAATATTTTATAAGTATATATATATATATTATAGTATATATATATATAATTCCAGTAACTAGATTTTTAGATGCTAGTAATCCTTGTATAAAATTAACTATAATAATTTCCTATGGTTTTTAAGGTGCATTTATTTATTAAAGTTTCCTATATAGTTTATATTAGGATGGCTTGTTTCTTTGGCACTTGGGGCATTTATTAATATATTTTTTAATAAGTAGAGCTATTTTATTAAAGTAGTAGTATTGTCTAATTTTCTTTATTATTTTAATCATGCCTGGATGTCCTTTTAATAGTAAATTATAGTATTAATATATAATCTCTATAATTATTAACTTTGGCACCATGATTTGTCCTTTAATAAAGACAATTCCTTTAACCTTGTAACTATTTTTCGTGGTAGCTACCTATTTCTAGATTTCCTTGTCCTGTTGTTGTTCCTCCTTAAGTTATTTCAAGAACTTGTTATCCTTAACTATAAAGCTGGTGGCTAGCTGCATGTTCTAGTTAAACCAAATAATATCTCCTTTATATTATAAGATATTGGTTTCTAGTTTTTATATATTAACTATAAGGTCAGGTCTTTAACTTAGGGCATTTATGGCAATATTTTACTTGCTATTAATATATTTAATCTTAAACTAATATCTTGATAATTCTTGTGCCCATTAAATCTGTTTTCCTTTTAACTCCTTTATTATTATAAAGTAAGTTAGATTCTTATGGTCTATTTATACCACTATCTTATACTTTACTTTTTTAAAATAATATTATTATTTCTTAAATCCTTTTATAATAGCAAGCATTTCTTAGTCATGCATGTTATAACCTTATTCTATAAATATTATTTTTCTTGTATAAAACGCGACAATTTATTATTTTCCTTGGTTATTCCTTTATTCTAGGACTAGACTAATAGCTCCTCTACAAGCATTAGTCTTTAAGTAAGTTTAAAGCTCTAGATTAAATAGCTAAATAATTAGTTTATTCTTAATTTACTCCTTGATTGCCTTAAAGGCTCTTTATTAAGCAGGTCCCTATTTAAAAGGTACCTTGTCTTTAACTAATTTTAATATTAGTATTATAACTTTTGCATAGCTTTCCAGGAATTATTATATATATCCTATTATTCCTTAAAAGCCCTAAACTTCTTTTATATTACTAGGTACTAGCTATTTAAAAATAGTAATTTTCTTTTCTAGTAGTATCCACAACCTGTTTGGCATGAAGATTAACCCTAAATATTCTACTTTAGTGACACTAAATCTATATTTATTAATATTCATGCTAAGGTTTGCCTTTATAAGTCATGTCATGACTTTTTATACATGTCCTGGGTGGTTTGCGGGTTCTTTAAGTAAATAATAATATTATTAATGTATATTATAATAAAATTGTTTATATAGTCTCCTAGAACCTAAGTTATAAATCTTGTAAATTTAGCTAGTAGTTATTTTAAGCCTATTGGCGCAACAACCTATTTATATAGTCCCATATTAGTTAGGAATCTAGTCTTTTTAATATCTTCTTTAGCCATTAGGAGATTATAGTATCCTTACTTAATATTAAATATGGTAAGTATTATTACTTCTAATAGTAGGTCTTGTTTTTATTTCATATGCGGCACTTTATTGGCATTGTTAATTATAATATTATTTAATAATTAGTAGTTAATAACTAATTGTTTCTTTCCATTCTTTTTTGGCATAAATATTGGTTAGCTTGCTATCTTTTCTTGGCCAAGTTATATAAATCCTGCCTTTAAGAATTCCTTTATAAACTCTTTTTTAAGCTAGAGTTCTAGTTGTAACTTCTAGTATTGCTTTACTTGTAGTAATTTTACTCCTTTATAAGTAGTATCCTTGCTTAAAATTTATTAGGGTGGTCTAGTAATTAGTAATCTTTCTTGGTAAATAAAGTAATAAACTTATAGTATTTTTTTAGTAGTAATTCCTTAACTTCCTTAAGTTTTTGCTTATATAGTTCCCAAGGTTTCTTTAAGTCAGCTAGTTATTCTTGCTTGTCATCTTTATTGGCTACACTATTAATTCTAGTAGTCTAATACTAGTATAGTATTATCACTAACTCTTGCTTTCTTTATTATACTTTGGCAGTGTCCTAGTTAATATTAGGGCTCTCTTGTTATAGCCAATCAAGTCTAATAATGGCATTATAAATTTCTTGGATTACCATAGGTCTAAATATAATTTGTGTCTGGTAGTTTCCTAACTAGAGTATAACTAGTCTGGTCTGCATGGTTGGCCCTTGCTAGATAACATTTTTATTAAGTCCTACTACTCTTTATATTATTCTAGTTACTATAGTAGAAATCTAGTGTTAATTAACAAATTTCTTTTCAATAAAGCTCTTGGTTGCTCCTAAATTTAATAGGATTTTTACTAGCTTTCTTTAAATCTTTCCTATAATAATAATTAATTTGGATCTAGTAGCTATTGCTAGCTGGACTTTGTCTTGGTGTATTTAAATATAATTGAGGTAATTCTTTTGCTAGAGTCTTGTCCTTATTTTTTTATTTATTCTCTAGTATTAGTGGCAGTCCTTTTATTTATACTTGCTATTAATACTTGGGTAAAAAGGGTAACTTGGTTTTTAATAATAGTTGTAGTATAGTTTATTTATTAGGCATTAATATATAATTTTTATAGCAATGCCTGGTAGTCTGGGGAACTAATTATAAGTTATCTTTTTACTTAAATGCTTAGTATATTCCTGGTTAAAGTATAATATTTAATATAGTCCCTTGTATATCTAACTTTTACTACTTTTTATATAGTGCTTGCATAAATATTTTAGGACATGTTTTAATCCTACATTGCAGAATTTTAATCCTTTTAAGTAGGAGATTTATTTATATTTATTCACGAATTTTTTATTAATTCTTCTATAAATTATATATTTGTGGAATGTCCAGTCTTGGCACTTCTTGTATTTATTAAGCAATTCTCTAATATAATATTGCCATACTTCTTTAGTTTCTTCCTAACAGGTTACTTAAGCAGGTTTACAAGTCTATTCCCTGCTTTATTCCTTTTATAGGCTTATTTTTATTTACTATAATCCTTATATAGTATTTTTAAGGATATCTTTGTAAGTTTTAGTATAAAATGGCTATTTATAATAGGCTTTATCTATTCATGCTTGTTACTCCTTAATATCTTTTTTATTAACAAGTATTTCTTTATAACCATGTTATAGGTCTAATACTTCTAGCTCTCTACTATTATTAGTAGCATTCTTGGTATTAGTATTATGCTTTAATAACTCTTTATTGGCTTAACCCCCTACTTGGCATTCCTTGTAGTTTACTTTAATACTATATTCTGTAAATTTTATATATAATCTTTTAATGTCCTTTATTATTTTTCAAGTATTAGTTACTTCTTTCTATAACCTGGGGTTTATATTCTCTTTATCTTGTTATTGCAACTAATATAAAATTAACTAAATTAGACCCTTTATCTATTTTTTTATTAAGGCTGGTAATAACTTTAAATCTTATCTATTTAATAAAGGTGTCCTATAATAATATTTTAGTTGCTATAGCTATTATAATTTATAAAGGCTAATTAGCTATTTTATCCTTTTATTTAAATTAGTATTTTTATATAATATGGCTAGTCTTTCCATAGTTATAGTACTTTTCTTTAAACTATTTCTTTTTATTACCTTTGTATAACTTTCCTGCTATCTTATCTTATATAGTAGCTAGTTGTATTTCCATATCTTTATCCTTATCTTGGCAAGTCTGCTTGTTATTTCCCTGGCAACTTTGCTAGTGGTTGTTCCTGTTATTATAATACCATTTTAATAGGCAGTTCTTGACTTCTAATGCCATGTTAATAAGTTTATTAAGTATTTTAAGTTTTTCTTTGTATATTAAGCTGTTCTTAATCTCTAGTTTAAGAATTTAATAAAACCAAGACTACAATAACTTGTCATCCCAATTAAGATTAGCAAAAATCTAGTTAAATTTTAATACTAGTTCTTTTATAGTCATCTTGTTTCCTTGTTATAAAGCATAAATATATTGTTTAAAGGTTTTCTTAATATCTAGGTCTGCAAAGGCTTTTATAATAGCTTTTTTATATCTATTATATATTATAAACATGCTAATTATTGCTTTTTAGCAATTTATATTTGTATTTTCTTGGTAGTCTCTTATAAAAGATTTAAACTAATTAAAAGCTAGACCCTTAAGGTATAATCCCGTGAATATAAACTTGTTTACAGCTGGTGCCTGAAACAGGTTGTTAATTTTAAGGTGCATGTCCATGGACATTAGGTATCTCTACATAGTTGCTTTTTTATCTTTAAATACTTTAGCTTAATTAGCCTTAACTCCCTTAAAAGCCCTAAGGCTGTTAACTTGTCCTATAAGGTTCTTAACCATGTTCTGGAGCTTGATAATCTTGTTATTACTGCTCTTATTATTTAAGTTGTCCTTCCTAGGCTTGGTAAAGTTCTTGCTAACCATTAATTTAAATTAAGGGTGTCTTATTATTAGATAAGGTTGGATTAGTCCTGCTTAAAGTTATAAAAAGACCTCTAAGGTATTCTAAGATTAAAGAGAAGAAGAAGGATTATTAAAATTTAATTATAGTATTATTAACTAAACTAACTATGTTACTTGTTTTAAAGATAAGACATAAAAAATAAAATTAAATATAGCAAGTAGTGACTGTCCTTATATATCCTATCCATTGTAGCTTTGTCTATGCTTATTGTAGCTCTGGCTTTACTTAAATAATGTCCCCAGCTATATTCCACATAGCTCTAGATACGCTCATATCCTTCGCGTCGTATCCTTGGGTACAATATTGGTCTGTTGTTATCCCGTGGTATCACACACGCTAGGCACGGCGCGGCTGATTAATTGGCCGTGGGGTAACGGTTCATGACACTAATTTACCTTACTAGTATAAGAATAGTTTATTTTACTTGGTAAAATAAGATTTTATAAATAATTTTAAAACTAGTTGCCCCTTAATTTTTAATAAACTTTAGCTTTATATTTTTTATAAAGTTTAAAAAAAGTTTTTCTCCTAGTTTATAACTAAAATAAGTACTAAGATTTTAATAGATATACTAACTATATAAAAGGTATTATAGTTTATATATAAAGGTTATTAAATATTTTATCAATATATTTATTTTTATTTCTACTATCAAGGTAATACCTTTTCTTGCTACAAGCCTTTTAGCTTACTTTAGTTAATTATGCCTGCCCTAAATTTTTTTAATATTATTATTATTAATTTTATTATTTACCTTTTACTAAATAATAAGTATAATATACTACTTATTATTATTAATAAATTTACTAAGTATATTAGCTTAATCCCTAGCTATATAAAGATAATAACTACTAATTATAGTTTAAAAATAAAAAAATATTTTAAAAAATATAATTGGGAATTACCCTAAGTATTTATTAGTAACTATAATTTTTAGTTTACTTCTAGTTTCTAGAAAAAATATTTATAAAATTGAATATTAACTAGTAGTATACTACTACTTATTATTTATAATTAAAATAGTTAAACTAAATACTTTATTTAAGTTATTAAAATTATAATTTGCCATGCGTGCACCCTTGGTTTTAATAATTATTAAATTAAGTAATTACTATTTATTATTAGTACTTTGAACTCTTTTATTAGTACTTTTATAAAGAAATTACTATATAAACTTTTATTTAGTTTTAAGCTATAATAATTATAATATTTTTTAAAGTACATGTTTAAGCAAGATTTTACTACTTATTTAAATATTAAAAAAGCCTTAAAGTTTGCTATAATTTGCTTGAAGTAAATACTAAAGACCTGGCCTATATTTATTTATATAAGGGGTATACCTTACCACATGTGTAGTTCTTGTATAAATTTGCCTGCTAGTTTACTAGACTATTTCTAGTAGTTAAGTAAATTAGTTATTAAATATACTATTTTAAAAGCCTGCCTATAAAATAAAATATTTATTTTATTTTTTTAATTATATATTTAAAGCTAGCTCTTATAAATAAGACTAAACAAGCTTTTAATCCTGCTTGCTTTAGTAATCCTTTTAATTAATAACCTTTTGAATCTTTAGCTATTATTAACAAAGCTACTAAAAAGGGTTAGGAAGTTAATTAGATAATAGAAAAATACTAGATTTAAGTTAGTTAAACCTAGAGGCTTATTTTATAATACCTAATTTATTAGTATAGGTATTTCTTTAACTATAATAAATGGGTTTATACTAATAATATTTAGGCCAATAATGTTACTTGCAGAGGTCAGTTTTGTTGTAAAGGTTAATAATGTTGTATTCAGGTTAGCTATCATGGGCAAGAAAGCTCACTTGCTAATAACTAAGCTCCTGGATAATAGATATTACAGGGTAACAACAAGCTGCAAGTAAAGATAAAGACCTGCCCTTTATAATAGGGTTAACAAAGAGGTTCCACATCCTTGTGGTAGAAAGGAGCAAGAAAATAATAAAGAAAATAATAATAGCATTAGTTATAGAAAGCATACTAGGAGATTAATACCATGCTTGGCATTTCATTTAATAACTTAATCTTGATTTTTAAATCTTATACTTCCTGACCATATCTTTAAAACTAGTAGTATCCTGTATCCATTTATTATTATTGGCTAAGAAACTATTGTATTAAACCAAGTACTTGATATAAAAAGTCTAGTTTTTTTTAATATACCTTACCTAATAATTAAGAATATGCTTAAGCTTATACTAGTCCTTGTCTTTAGGATAGTCCTTGTTTATTACAGGTAAAGGTCTAGGGTATTTATGTCTATAGGGGTCCTTGCCTTTAGGCACAGGTTCTAGTTGGCTAACTAAAACCATGGGATGGATATGCCATGTCTTAGGTAGACCTGATAACTAGTAGGCTAATTAGCCTATATACTTGGTAACCTGGAAAGGGCTAGTATACTACCAAGTAAGTTTAATTAGGTATCCTTTTAATATTAGTAGCTGGTAACCTTTGTAAAGGTAAAAATATACTAATTATTCCTTGTAAAATTTAACAAGCTAGTACTTAATATTATAAATAGCCTTTATATAAATAAAAGTAAAGTAAATAGCTTTCTTTATATCTAGTTACTAGTTAAAATCTTGCTTAAAGATTTACTAGAGGGCATTTTATAGTTTTTTAAAGATTAATACTAAATAATAAAGCATGTAAAGTATTAAAAGTTAAACTACTTTATAATTTATTAGAAATCGTAATAATTAAAGGTAACTATACTAACTAATTAAGGCCTTGTATAGTAATATAGTAAATTATAATTTTAATAGTTTATATAAATTATTTAGTCTAACTATTGGTTTATAAATATAATATAGTAGAAAAATACTAATTTACCTTTAAGGTCTTAAAGATCCCTTTTTATAGCTTTAAAATAAAGTAGGAATTATAGTTAGAAATAAAGTGCCACAGGAGACCCTAGTTATATTTTTACAAGTACTTAATTAAAGTTTATTCCTAGTTAAAAGCTATTTACTAGGATTAACCAGGTATAAGAAAAATATATTTAGTAAATTTGTTTACTATAACCAATAATTAATTAAACCTATTAAAAGATATAAAGACTTTTTTATTAGGTATATAATTATTATAGGGTAATATTATAATAAAATTAAAAGTAAAAATATTAAATAGTACTAGTAGCAGTAAAATTGGCTTTAAATAAAGTAATACTAGGTATAACTAGAAAAGTAGTATAGGTTTTAGGTATAGGTTTATAGTCAGGTAAGTATTTATATAGCAAGCTTTTAAAGAAAAACTTTATATAACAAGTAATATAAGATGTTATAGTATTATTTTTATTAGTGGCTAAAAGCTTTATAATTATGGTATTAATATTAAAATTAAAGTTAATCTCTTTAATAAATTTTAAAAGCAGGCACTGCTAGTATTGCTACTTGCAAGACCTGTAAAGGTTATTAAGCTTAATTTCTAGCCATAAAATTTAATATTAGTATTAAATTTTACTAAAAGCAAGCTTTTAACTAGTCCATGCAGGTAATGTTTTACTAAAGCAGCTTTATTATATTTACGAGTGTTAGTTTTATAGCTATAAAAGAAGGAGCTAATCTTAATTAGGAATAGTAAAGATTGCTATAGGATTTATAATAGTAGAATTAAAAGTAGTTTTAAAGCCACTAAAACCTTTACTAATACCTCTAGACATGGTAAATTTAAAATATTAAGACCTTTAGTATTTAGGCAAGTTCTTAATCTTAGTAAGGCTGTTACTATAACCACTAGCTAGACTAGAAGAGCTAGATACTAAAGATAGACTTTTTTATTTTTAATAGCTAGAAGACAGGTTTAGCCACTTTCTAGGTTTGCAAGAGGACAAGGTTTTAATAAAATAATTAGCTGCATAAATTATAGGTAAATTTAAAAGGGGATCTAGTAATAATACACGTGGTGGGGTAAATAAATTTAAAGCTAGTAGTATAAATAGGGACCTGTTAAAGGCACCTTCCTAAGTAAGGTAACTACTATTTAATAAACTAACTAGTAATATTACTTTATTTTTGCCTTTTAATCTTAAAGTAGAAATAGTAAAAAAAGTGGCTATAAAAAAAGACCTTAAGTAATAAGTATCTAGTAAATTTAATAGTATTGCTTTATTTGCTTTAGGCAACTAGTTTTTACTAATCTAGTCTAGAAAGCTGTTACTTTTATTAATCTTTAAGATATTAACTAGTAAGTAAAATTTAAGGGCTGTATAATAAATAAAGCTATAATTAAAAAACTAATTAGTGGGGAAAGCAAGGTTCTTGGCTAAAGCTGGCAGGGGAAGAGTAGAAACAGATAGGAAAACAGGTATATAGTTTAACCAGTGAATTTATAGGCATAGTATTCTTAAGGCTATTAAATATAATATAAATAGAGTTAGTAAGCAAGCTTAGCAAGATATAAATTTAGATGGTCTAATATTTACAGCAAGGCAAGGCTTAGGTTGTCAGGTTCTTGGTATTAAAGGACAAGAATAGGAGATAAAATCTAGAGGACCTAGCTAGTGGCAATTGCTTGAAGGTCCCAAGCAAGGTGGAATAAGCTAAATAGTTAAAGACCTAACATGCTTGAAATAGGTAACTACTAGTAACCCTAGCTATTAAAGAGCAATAAATAAAATTAGTAATAAATAAAGTTATTTAAAAAACCTGGTAATTCCAGACATGCTACCACTATTACTTGCAGAGGTTAGTTTTATTATAAAGTTTAATAATATTATATTTAGGTTAGCTATCACGGGCAAGAAAGCTCACTTGCTAATAACTAAGCTCCTGGATAATAGATATTGCAGGGTGACAACAACCTGCAAGCGAAGATAGAGACCTGCCCTTCACAAATAAAGTAATTAAGGAATTTAAGAATAAGCAAGCTGGACCCAAGAATAATAGTATAGATTAATAAAAAAAAGCTAATAAAGTTATGGATAATAGCCTGTATTTAATATTTCTATTAAAAATAATATCTTTTCTTTTATTTATAGCACTATTGCAGGTTCTACCAGTTCCATAGAACTTTAATATTGCTTACTATTTTCTTAGTTAGATATTAGTTAGTTCTAGAGATTAGCTTTTGGTTCCTGGTTTTAATAACCTGAATAAAACAACAACTGCATCAGAATCCATGAATCAACGCCTTGCGTTTGATATTAAAAATACCTAATTTACGTAATGGATACCTTATATATAGCTATAATAAAATATAATTTCAATAATTTAAATTATTTACTTTAATTAACTATTAGTTTATAGGTAAAAGATTGTAAAGTAATATTAACTTATATTTATAAACTATTATATTTTTTTTAAAAAAATAACTATAAAGTAGGGATTTTAATTAAAAATAAAATATTACAAAAGACCTGCAGAATGGCAATGCCTAAGGTGGTTATGGCGGGTGCCTAAGGTAATGCTATTATAGTATTGCCTGAGGCTCTAGGATAGGGCTACAAGCCCTAGAAGTAGAACTACTATTGTTTTACTAAAGGCCATATTAAACTTTTAATTATATACTATTTTTTTTATATAAATAATAAAATAAAACTTCTAGCTATATTTTTATATAACCCTTTAGTAAGTTATAAGCCTAGGCTTGCTTTTATTACTACTAGAAGTTTTTTTTTATCCTAATATTACTAGAATTACTAACTTTACTAGTTATTACCTTAACTATTATTATAGTATTAAAGTAGACCTATTACTTATTATATTAAATTTACAAGCTTTATAGCTAATATAAATACTATAACTTTTTTAAACTTAATTTAACCTTCTTTTTTACCTTTATTATTTTTTTAGTAATATTACTACTCTTGTTACCCTTACCTTTACCTTTTTAAAAAAAATAAATTTAATGTCAAGGTGCGGGCTCAGGAGTGTATTTGGAACAGGCTAATAAAGTAGATACACGGGCAGAATGCAGGATTAGGCTATTAGACAGGCGCTTAGTATAACAAGACATTACTTAGAGATTAGGAACAGGATTAATATTAAAGTTAAGGAAGTATTGGTTAGCCAGCTGGTTAGGGCAGGTAGAATTTAACAATTCTTATATTAGGCATGGTGCCTGGAATAAGGCTCCAAGCTAGCACTGTAATAGTACTCCCCTCCTTTACAGCCAAGCTCTATTAAGGCCAGGCCAGGGCTTGTGGGGGTATTAGTGGTAAAAGTTATTAATAATTTATTTAACATGCTCCAGGTACTTGGCAGGTTGTTTAATAGGTTTATTATATCTAGCCTATTTAATAGTATACTTTAAGCAAGGGCCTCCTTGGCCTTTTTATTTCTAGCAGGAATCTAGGATATCCTTAACCTCCCATTTCTTTAAGCCTTTAACTTTTATAAGTGGGAAAGGATTAATCCTTTAACCTGGTATAGGGGTACTAGATACCAGGTAAAGCAGGTTTATATTAAATACTAGGTATATTTATATACTAGTAGGTAGCTCAAGCTTATATATATGCATACTAACCACTTTTAATATATAAAATAGTTTTAGAAACTTCTAGTTAAGCTTTTTTTACAGGTATAGTATATAAATATTATAGGTATTTAACTAGACTAGCTAGTTAACTTAGTACTAGCAGGCAGGATAGTAATTTTTATTTAACTATTTTTTATAGTAAGCTTAAGTAAAAGTTAATTTTATATAAATATAGTTTAATATAGCTTGTATCTTTTTAATAAATTCTTTAGTATTTTAACTAGCTAGGTAACTAGAAATAGGAACAGGCTTAAACCCTATGTAGGGGTGGAATTTATAGTTAGTAAAAATAGGAATATTTTAATAAGTTTAAAGTATATAGTATTTAGGGAGAATTTAGCTAGTAGTGGCCAGGTATACTAATTATCTTATAAATAGGTTATATAGGCTTGTAAATACTATTCTAGTATTATATTTACCCTTTTAGTTTAACTATTAGTTTTAGGGTAAAAGGCTATTAAAGATAGGCTTTTAATACTTAGGTATCTAGTTATATATTTTTAAAATTTTATAATAAACTAGGCTCCTTAATTAAAGATAATAGTCTAGGGCAGGCCATATAACTTTTAAATATATTAAATATAAAGGTAGGTAACTTCTTTAATATTAATAGTAGCTTAGCAGGTAACTAGGTACTTTATTTTAATTAAATAATTTATAATAATTAAGATTAAGTTAAAGCCTTAATTATTATGTAGGTATGTTATAAAGTTTATAAAGATATCTTGCCAGGCTTGTTTAGGGACAGGTAAGAGGTATAATATACCTTATTAGGCTTTATAAAATAGGATAACTTTCTAGCAAGTATAGTAGTTTTTTACCTATTAACCTATATATTAGTACATGTTTGGCTAGTAGTATTCTTGGGCTAGAAGCTTGTATATATAAGCTTTTTTAGGGTATTTAAAAGTAGGTTTATTATAAACCAGGCAGGTTAGTTCTACTTTTAAATTACTATTATTAGGGATATACAGGTGGTTACCATAAAATAAGAAGCTCCCTTTTCTTTTATAATTAGCCAGGGTAATATCTAGGTATTAAATCTTCCTAGTAGCTACAACTTTTAAAATTAACTATATAATAAAATTAAATTTATATATGGTATAGGTTAGGTCCCTAATATTAGGTAGTAGCTAGAGCTCTTCTTTATTTTTAAAGGATATTAATTATCTTATTTAAATTAAAGTAATAAAAATTATAAGTTTAGTAATTTTAGCAAGTTTAGCAGGTTTAGCAGGTTTAGCAGGTTTAGCAGGTTTAGCAGGTTTAGCAGGTTTAGCAGGTTTAGCAGGTTTAGCAGGTTTAGTAGGTTTAATAAGTTTAGTAGGTTTAGCAGGCAGGTAGGCAGGGTTAATATTCTTAAACTTTAAAATAGTTTAACTCTAGTAAAGTAAATACTTATTTTCCTTTTTAAAAAGGTCCTTTAACCTCCTGGTTAAAGTATTAGGCTTAACTCCTTATTTACCAGGGTAGTATATAATCCTAAAGTTAAATTAAAATAAAAACTTAAATTAATAGGCTTGTTAGTAGTTTAATAACTTAATTAATATAAAATACTTTAAGTTTTAGTAATTAATAATAACCTTAATTAGGTTAGGGGTTCCTTCTAGCTTAGGGTACTATTTTTTAAAGTAATAAATAATTACTAGTAGCTCCATATTATATATTTTATAGTTATATTTAGTAGTAAAGTATTTCTTAAAAAAAGGTAATAAAATATAAAATTAAAAGTATTTATTTTAAAAATAATATCTTGGGTCTAGTTAAATAGCTTTAAAATAGGGGTACTAGTAAATACTTTTTTAAAAAGTCCATGGCTAGCTAGCAGGCTAAGGTCTAGTTAAATATAATACCCTTTCTAGTTAGGTTAACTAGTAGTATAATAATTTTTAAAAATTTTTTAATAAATTTCTAGTAAAAGTTTATAAATTTAATAAATACTTATATGTTAATAATATAGGTTAGCATAGTTTAATTAGTAATAGTTTTAACCTTTTTAAGGTCTATTTTAATCCTATCCCCCCTATTATTAGGCCTAGGAACTTTATTTTACTATAAATTTATATTTTAAAAGCTTTATAAAGAGGCTAGCTTTTTAAAGCTTTTAAAGGACCCTTTAAACATGCTATATATACTTAAATTAAATATAACTATAAATTAAAATATTATTAAAAAAGGTAATATAAAATATATCCAGGTAATCTTATAGTATATTATTAATATAATATTAAAATAATACTAGGGCACTAGTAAGTTTAAATAGTATAACTAAGAATTCATATAATTCCAGGCAGGTATAAAAGGTAATTAGGTATTCTTGCCCTTTCCTAATTTATATATTATTAAATATAAAAATAATAATAATTTTAGTAAAGTATTTTATTTCTTTTAAGTTGTTTAAAGTTTCCTTAACTAGTAGCAGGGGGTAATAGTCCTTGGCTAAAATTATATTTAAGGCTTAATAATTTATATAAAAGTATAGGCCTTTTTTAGGTTTTTTAATAAATAAAATAGGCAAGGCAATTAATAATAAGCTAGAATAAATAAACCCTTTTTTAAGGTTTTTTATAATTTATTTTTATAATATTAAAAGCTCTTTTTATAATATCTTATTTAAAAAATTAAATAGTAGGTTTTTTTATCTAGTAGGGTAATTAAATAGTTATAAGGTTTATATAGGGGTAGCTTGTTAGCTTTTTATATTAATTATAATAGTAAACAGGTAGTAGTCCTGGCAAGTATAAGTAAAGTAGGTATAAAGGGAGACTAGAGTGATATTTTAATTTTCTAGTCCTCTTAAGCATGGTATTATATTTTTCAAACAGGTTTAGGGGGGTATATTATATAAGGCTTTAATCTTAATTGGTTAAGCAGGTATATTATAGTTCTTTTAATAATAGGTATTATTAAAAGCTAGGGCATGTTTAACAATCCCTATTATAAATTATAGGTTCTTAACTATAGTAATTTAAGAATAATTAGGTAGTATACTAATTATATAACTAGAAAGCAGGCTCTTTTTTATAATAGTTATAAATCCTTATATTTATTTTAGTATAGTAGGTAATTAGTTTACTTTTAAAAATTTTTTTATTAAAGCTTTTTAAATAAATTAGTTTTTTTTAGGGGTAGTAGCTTAAGGTAGTTATCTTGGGCCTATTTATAATTAATAAACCTTTTTTTATTAGCTCTAATATTCAATATAGTATAGCTTAATATATACTTTCCTTGCCAGGCTAGGGTAATATGCAGGATAATTAAATTAATATAGGTAGTTTTTTCTTAATAAATGGTCCTTTTATAATAAAGGTAAAGAGGTAGATAATATATTTAAGTATTAGTACCTGGTTATAGCTTAAGCCAGGCTTATACCTTTTTTTAATAAATTTAGGGATCAATAGCAAGAATTATTAAAATAATAGTAAAAGTAAACTTTATAAATAATAATATATTATATTTTAAGTAAGTAAAGTAAATATTTAAAAGGTAGTTATTGTTGCAGGTTCCGCCAGTTCCATGGAACTCTAATGTTGTTTACTATTTCTTAGTCAGATATTAGTTAGTTCTAGAGCTTAGCTTTTAGTTTCTGGTTTTAATAGGTTAAATAAAATAACAACTTTATTAAAATTTATAAATTAATACCTTGTATTTAATAATTAGTAGCATGTCCTTAATTTTATCCAGGCTTTTACAAGTATTCTTTTAACTTTATTTTTAAATACTCTATAATATTAAGTTTATAAATCTTTACTTAATATTTTACTAGTAGTGCCTACTTTATTAATCATGGGTTGCCTAATTACTAGTTTGCCTTTTTATTATTCTTTACTACTTTTAAAAGTTAAAACCTTTACTTCCAGGAACTATAATATTATAGTGGTAAATTACCCCTCTAGAATATTAGTTTATCTAGTTTTAAAAGCTTGTACCTTAGCTTCCCTAAGCCCCTGCTTTCTAGTTTTAGTTATTATCCTACTTTCTTTACTAAGGTATTATTTAGCTAATTATATTAATAGCATTTTTAAAACCCTGGTTTACTAATTAAAAGCCTATATTACTTTATTAAACCTATTTTTTTATTTATTAAAGCTTAATACCTATTAAACCAGGAAAGTATATAGCTAAACTAGCCCACTAACTTACTATATTTTAATTATTTATTCCCTATTTTAAAAAGACTAATAAATTTAATAAATAGACTATTTACTTTATTAATTACCTTTAAGTTAATTACTTGCCTTTAAAATTTATAAAAAATATACTTACCTACCTAATTAAAAGATTAGCTATACTTTCCTAAATAAAAATATTAAAAAATTCCTTTCCTTAATTAAGCAAGTAAATCTTAAAGTTCTACCTAACTTTATTAAATATATTTATTAGTATTTAAATTCTTAGGCTAACTTTACTAATCTTATAAGATTACTAGGCTAAAGTTCTTGCTTTATATTAGTTTCTTTTTATTAATTTAAGGGAAAAAAACCTTGTTTAGTAAACTTAATATTAAAAAAGTAGGCTAGTAAAAAAAGCTTTATTAAGGTTAATTAATTAAAATACCAACCTTTTAATACTAAAGATTAAGCTTTAATACTAGTTTAGGAAACCTTTATTAATCTTTAAAATCCTTTTATTATTTAAAAAGTTTTAATTTATTAAACTCCTACTTCCTTTACCTAACCTTACTACTTATTTATTAAGCTTCTTGCTTTAAAATTAAGCCTAAAGGTTTCTAGTACTTTTTTATAGTAAAATAATAAGATTTAAGCTATTTTTAAACCCTAGGAGGTTTTTAAAGTTTAAGACTAGGAAACTAAATTTAATAATCCTCTTATTATTTAACCTTAATCCTGCTACTTTAATACTAGCCCTTATTTATATTATCCCTAAAAAAGTCAAGAGTTTAACTTTACAAGCTATTTATAAAGTTATTTTTTAAATAACATGACTTTAAGTTTTATAAGTAATTCTAGTATAATTACTATTATTACTACTAAAAGACCTATTAAAAGACTTATTAAACCTAGTCTTAGTAAAGTTTTTTAAGTATTAAAATAAAATTACCTTACTTTTAAAACTTTATAGCAAGGTTAAACTATAGCTAATAAGAGATTAAATTTAATTAAATATTAGTTTGCCCTAGGGCCTAACCCTAATAAAAACCTACTTATATAAAATAATCCTAGAAACCAGGTATTAAACCCTGCTATACTAACTTAGCTAGTTCTAGCTATATTATTAAATTTAAACCCTATTCCTCTAGTTTAGCAAGCTCTAGTCTATAGATATAATTTTTATCCTAGCAGACCTTCTAGTCCCCCTGGCAGCCCTTTTAATATCCTTAGTAGTAATGGTTTTCCTAGTAGTCCTTCTAGTTTTCCTAGACCTTTATTCCCTGGACCTCCTAGCTAGTTTGTAAATCCTTATAATAGTTAAGCTAGATTTAGTGGTTATTAAAAAATAAAAGAAGTTAAATACTTCTAGCCTAACATGGCTAATAATATTATTATTAAATAAATAGGCAATATAATATACTATAAGGACATTAATATTTTTATTAATTAAATTTATAATATTATAGCTATAAAGGGAGAACTAATAGTTAAGGCTAATATTTAAGCCTGTCTTTATAGCTCTACTTTAAACTAGTTTATAATATAGCTAGATAAGCTTTAAAAAATAGCTTTCTAGAATACTCCTATAAAAGCTGGCTAGCTTTAATCTTTAGTTACCTACTTTAAGCTAAATACTTAAGCTACCTTATAAAAGCTTAGTACTCTATTTTATAGGTACAAGAATATTAAATCTAGTAAAATACTATAATTCTTTACCTAAGAAATTATTTACTATTACCATGCCACTAATATTAATTAGCCTTTTAATTAAATAATAATAATCTTTAACTATCTTAATTTAAACCTTTAAAAAGATATTCTTATGCCTAACCATAATATAACTATGGCTTTATTTATAGAGAAACTAGAATAATATTAATATATCTAGTAAAATATCTTTATAAAATATAATAGTAAGAAAGCTGCCAAGAATAGTCCCAAGAACTCCTCCTCTAGTCCCTGGAATAACCATGGCTATTTGCCAAACCTAATGGCTAACCACTATACTAGTCCTATTACTACTAGCCTGTATTACCAGCCCATATATTAATAGCTAAATAGTTACCCTGGATATTACCAGGCCCTAGTACAGCTATAACTATAACAAGCCTACTAGTCCTTCTAGTTAAACTTGCTATACTATTTACTAAACCTAATAAATTTTTAATATTTATTAAACCTATAAAACTTGTTAAACTACTAGTAATCCTAGTAGTATAGTAATTAAAACTCCTGGAATTTTAACAGGGCAGTAAATTTATTAAATAAAAATAAAAGGAGTAACTATTAGCCTTAAAAATAATATAAAGCCTACTTTACTAAAGTTAACCCTATAGGCAACTTTGCCTTTTAAGCCTAATTTTATAATATTAATTTTAAATCTAGCCCTGTTACTTTTTATACTTTACAGGTTTTACCTGCTACTTTTACCCCTACTTACTTTATTTAAACTTTACCTTAAATACTAGAATCTTTAGTTAAGTCTAAAGAACAAGTCCTTGCTATAAAAAAAGAAAAAGCTTTAAAGAATAATACCTTTACTATTAATACTTGCTTTATTTAAATTAAATTTATAACTATTATTACTACTTATAAGTTTTATAAAGCCAAATTCCCTTTAAGAAATGCTTTATATTATTACCTTTTTAAATATTTTAGTGTTACTAGTATCTTAATTTAATTACTAGTAGTGCCTTTTATTAGCCTTTAAAAAGCTAAAATTATTGCCTTTATTATTTACTATAGAAATATTATTATATTTAACTATTTAAAAAACTTATTTTTACTTTAAACTTGGCAAAGTATTATTACTAAAGTTAGTATTAATACTATAAAAAGCTATACTAAAGTCTGCCTGGATACTAGTTATTTAATAATAGTTAAAAATACTAAGTTTTTTAAAGCTATATTTAAAGTTAAGATTAAGTAGACTAAATACCTAGTTTCTATTAAAGGTATTAGTTCTTATTATTAAACTAATTAAATTACTTGTTTTAACCTATACTTTCCTACTATACTTAATTTTTATTTTTTTACTTTACTATTTACTAAGATTAGAATTTATACCTATCTTGTTAATAATATAAAGCCTAATCTTCTTATTAGGAATAAAGTATTTATATATAAAGGTTTTAAGTTTAATTTTAAAGCTAGTATTATCTTTATTAATTCCTATTAAAATCTTTCTTTCCCTATTTATTATTAGGTAAAATTAAGTTAAATTACTAAACTTCCTATTTATACTACTAAAAAGATTATTTTACCTCCCTATTCTTATAGTTATATTCTAGTTACTATAAAGACTAATCTTCCTGCTAATTAAGATCTTTTATTTACTCCTTGCCCTTGGTCTTTTACCAGGAATAATAAAATTAAAGGCTTAATAACTTATAATCACTTAATTAATACTAGTTTCTTATTTATTAAAGTGGCTAATAAGTTTTTTAAACCTATTATTATTGCCTGTAAAGCAAGGCTGGGAATTATTACTAACTTTAACTTCCTATTAGTTTTTAAAGTTAAGCCTAAAGTTATAGAACTTGCTCATGTATAATTAAACTAGCTTTTTAAGGATAAAGGTTTTAATAACTAATATTACTAGTATATTAAAGATATAATAATTAAAGCCTAAAAGGTTAGCCTTAAAAATAAAATTAAAGATTAAAGCAAGGATTTTACTAAATTTAATACCCCTAAGCTTTTAGAAACTAAGAGCTTAAAATAGACCTATACTTTAAAGAATAATATTACTATATATAGTAATCCTAGAAGTTTAATTATAAACTATCTTTAAAAAGTTATTAAATAATATTATATATAGGGATTAACTATAAAAGGTATTATTAATATTTTTAAAAATTAATAAATATAAATTTTATTAAATAATAGTTAGGAAAACCAACTTTTTATACTAAGAGTTTACTAACTAGGTTAGAAAGATTGCTAGTTTATTAATAAGACTTTTAATTTACTAGTTTAAATAGGGAAGCTATTAAAAGTACTAGGCTATACTTCTTTTACCTATTTTATTTTTATTATCTAGTAAACTATTTTATTAAATAATAAGCTACTTAAATAAAAAGGTTATATTATTATTAATTTCCATGCTATAAATAAAAAAGTAAAACTAGATCTTTACCCTATACCTTAGTAAGAAGAAATTATTACTATAGTTTATAATTATTAGTTTATTACTATAATTAATACTTGCAAGTTCTTTTATTAATAGCTAATTTAAAGAAAGTATTAAAATTAGTTAATAGTAATAATATATTAAGGTTAGGAAGTTTTTAATATTACTATAATAAGGTTTATTAATTTAATTCCCTATATTTAAAGATAAATAAATCTTTACCTGGCTAAATTTAAGGACTTTTACCATGCTTATATTAATAATATTATTATTATATCTAGTTCTTTAAAGAAATATATTATTTACCTTTATATAATGTCGGGAACTCGGAGGTGAGCGATCGCCCTGAGAAGCCCTTGGATTCTCTATCTAGAAGGCGATCGGTGGAAAGTCAGTGGTGCGGAGAGCACGTGACCGCCAGCTGATGCCTGAGGCTATCTCAACACACCCCCCTCAGCGGCGGGGCCAAAATGAAGCCATAGATACATCCTCTTTGGGTAGAGAGCGGCAGTCTCTGGTGGTTAATTACATGTCATTCTCATTTCGGTCGCCATGCCCAAATCCATGCAATTTAGAAAGGTGCCACCTTAGCCAGCTCTATCAAGGTTCAAACTCGTCATGTATCTCTGGAAAGCGTCACCATCGAGCGGTTTGGTAAAGCCGTCGGCGACGTTGTTAATGCCTTTAACATGGTTGAATTCAATGGACTTCTTTTGCAATTCATCATGTACGAAGAAATACCGGTTCTCGATCCATCTCACCATCTTGTTGCTTGAAAAACCCGGCTTCTGCAGTAGCTTTATGGCGTTTGCAAAGTTAGTATTAATCCTTAGTGGTTTAGCAGTGTCTTGCAAGCCAAACACAATTGCCAGCTTGCAAATATAAAGGGCCTCCTTTACAGCTTTGTTAAAGGCAACAAGCTCTGCAATTGTGAAACTTGGTGTTATAATTGTCTATTTCTTCAAGGACCAGGAGATAGGCGCGCCAGCAAAGGAGATGATAAACCCAGTAGTTAAATGGCTAGTTTCATGGTCCTGAAATGCAGCATTAACAAAAATACTTTCTGCCTCTTTTGGTTTGCATCCCAGAACAAGGTTATAGGCACTTCCATGTAGGTATTGCAGGATTTGCTTGGCTGCTTTAACATTATACTATAGGGGTTGATGCATATAACACTGCAGATGGAAAACTGGATACTATATATCAGGGCGTGACTTTACCACAAGCCAGTTGAGTTGACCCATAAGCGTGCTGTACGAGATTGGTTCTGCGTTATTATTGCGCTCTGCTTCTGCATCGTTTTGGTTGCTTAAGATGACCCGTTGTTAACAATATCCTGGTATTATTGGTGTCGCAACGTGGTTGCAGTTGCTCATGGAGTATTCTTTTAGAATATTATTAATATAGGCTTGTTGGCTTATGGTAATAGAGTCATCCTTGTTGCGCAATAGGGCACAACCCAGGAATCTTGCCGGTTCGCCAATAACCTTGACCTTGAATATCATGTTTAATTGCTCGATGACCTCGTTAATGGCTTGTACATTATTGTTAGTGATTAGCAGGTTATTAACATAGATAATGACAAAAGTATCACCGCGTTTGAAGATGCAGGCCTCTTCTGGAAGCTGCATGAAGCCAAGCTTCTTAAGATAAGTAGTAAGCTTGTTCCACTAGAGGTAGCCTGCTTGACATAGCCCATATAGAGCCTTAAGCAGCAGCCAAATCTTCTTCAAGCGGTTCTTGCTTTTAAACCCTGTTGGTGGACGCATGTAGATCTTTTATTGCTCCATAATTGCATGAAGATATGCAGTAACAATGTCAACCTGCTTGCAGTGTCGCTTCTGTACTGCAACCATTGTTAAGAACATCCTTGTGGCAGGATCTGTTGGTACAGGCGAGCTGGTATTATCAAAGTTAACACCAGGTCGCTGGCGGTTTCCGCAGATCACCCAGCGTGCCTTGAATCGAACAACATAGTTGTACTTGTCGAGCTTTAACGCATATACCCACTTACCAGGAAGGATATATATATCACCATGAGGATATGGGACTTCTTCATAGGTCTTCATCTCCGTGATCTCTTCGAACTGGCGCTGCATCGCGGCGACCCAACGTTCTGCATGGGGGCTTCGAATCGCTTGTACGTACGTCTGCGGGATAATGATATCCGACGCTTTAAGTCGCTCTTCTGCCTCAACGGTGTCAAGAGTGGTCATAGCCGATAGGACTTGCTCATCACCGAGCCAGCCTGGAGCGTGGGCCTTGGTACTTCTTTCAGAGATTCGGATACGCTTTCCGCTCACGCCAGAAGGCTGCATGTGGTCTAGCTTGCGGTTTGTATTGCGTGTTTCTGGGAAGTTTGGAACTAGAGTGACCTCCTCCGCCTCGCCCATGTCAGCATCCTCCTCCATGTTCTGGTGTTGCATGAGGGGTGCCTCTGGGGGGCTTATAGCAGGTTGAAGCTGGTTCCCCGTGTGTACATTCTCTTCGCCAAACATTTGACGTTGTATCTCGGTATTTGATACT
>NW_027396934.1:0-28705 GCF_047715825.1 Aspergillus stella-maris | reverse complement strand
GTATTGTCCTGCACAAGGTCGAAGCGTTCCTTACTACAGCGCCTCATAATGACAGTTTTCCTCTGGCTTGGTTCCTGAGTCTCTAAAGGAACCCGCTTTTGCCTTTACTATTTCTTTAAGTCGACTTGGGGGTGATGAACAAACCCGCCTGGGCTTTAGGGCTAATAACTCGTGCCCTTCACGACGCACCTATATACTTGTGAAAGCAGTCGAGATCAAGGTGAATGCATGTGCCTTGTCTCGGGGTTCCTTTTTCTTCAATCTGGTGGTTTACTAGCCACCCCAATTCCTTTTGATTAACTCGCGGCATGGGCCCGAGAATGCAAGGGTTTCAGGGTCAAGACAAGTGGCGGGAATGAGGTGTACGAGGGGCGCACGCTTGGCCGTCTTAGGACTTTTCAGGATGGGTCCATATCTCTAGTGTCGACAAACTCCTTCATTTTTCTACCGGTCCAGCCGTATGCAGTGCGTGTGGGCTTCGGCCCTAACAAAGCCCACTCAGTCGATACTCTACCCGTTCGAGCGAGATAGCTGACGCCACGGCCGGAACTGGGCAGCTGCTCTGCAGACAGCGGCACAAGCTACAGAGACGCTTTGCTACTTCATTGAGTCGGTGTGGCACCAACTCCCGGGACATTGTCACGAATATTCATCGGACCTCGCGCCTGGATTTCTGGGTTGACGTGACCCTTGATAGGGATTGCATACGGCCCTCAGATCGCCACTGCCCTTCCTGGGCGACGTACCTTAGGGAAAGGCCTCTGCCTGTTTCTAGGGCCCGCCTACCTTTGTCTTATCTATAATTTGCTTGCAAATGTGGAAGAATGTTCGACAGACTGGTCACTTTCACCATACGACCATAAGGGTTAATGAAAGCGCGAGTATTTCTGACTGGTACGGCATTCTTCTAAGTTTCTGGGGTAAAATCTACGCGATGCGACTGATGCATACCACAGACTGAAAGATGAACCGCCGTGTGGTCGAACTTGTCGCCGCTCACATATATCCAGTTTCTCTATTCTCAATGCCCTACTTCAGAGCACGTGGCACTACCCTAAACAAGACAGGATGCTCGAGTTAGCTATCCTGGGTCTTTATAGTTTACCAGGGCTGCTTCTTATTGCTTGGTTAGTAGCAGTATGGGAAGAATCCCGGAACCATCCCATACCCAGTCTTCAATGGCATCATGCGGAGCAACAAACGTATACCCTACATGAACTACTCTGCTTTTTTAACAAGAGCCAATCTTCTAGGACGGTTCGCACTAATAGGGCTCTCGATTGCAGTGGCGTGAAATATGCGGAGCTATAAGCCTGGTGGAGTAGATCGCAACTATGAGGCTGGATTGCTATATCGCCGATAAAGTCTAACCATAACAGTGTAATATCTGACAGGCTTCGGAAAGATCACCCCCTTGGCACTATTATTTGGCGGAGTGTTGAAGTTCCTTGCTAAGGATGGTCCCAGAACCGATGGGGTTTGCGGTTCTGGCTGTATGCCCCGTGTATGAGCTGGCACATGGTTTGTGCTCCTCATCAACACACGTATACTGGGAACTTTCTTTTATTAATTTTGCGGTCGGTGCTTTTCACGAGGTACTACGAAGACAGCCAAGGGGATAGAGCCAGTGTTTACAGACGCCTATTAAAACCAAAATGACAAACTCACAAACGACAAACACATCGCCAATATCAACATCTTTTAATCGGCCAGGCACAGTCTTTACGCTTGATATAAGGCATCAATATGGGTCGGGTTAGACTCTTTCTCAATTCCGGACTCTCACAAGTCCTCTCGTAGAACCTGCTTCAGTAATAGATGCAAGCCTAAATTCTGATTTATACCAGATCTGCAGACTTTTCAGAGCACACTAACGAGCCTCTGTAGAAGACATACACAAGCAGTACTGATAGTATTAGTTATGCTTTCTTCTATGCAGGATCCTTTGCGCTATATGTGGGCAACGCTGCCGATATCCCCCTCTGGTGCCATCTATGCATGCAGCGCGGCGAATGCTGCTCGCTGCCAACAATGCAGGTCAGCAAGTGCGTGAGTCTGCCGCCGCCGAGGAGGCACGCCTTGCCATCGCTCGCGCTGTCATTGACTATTCCCTCATCATAGCCTTTCAAAACATCAGGTTCCCCCTAGGCAAAGACTACATGGGTCGGGTCCAGCCTCACTGCACAGTCCCAGCGTCAAGCAGAAGCCTCAACGTCCTCTATACAAGGACAGAAGCAGGGAAACTTTCCTTGTGACTCTCGTGATATTTAGGCATTACTAGAGGGATGGTTGCGAGCTTCCCTGTGTTCGATCCAGATGTGAGGTTGATAGGCGCAGCACAGGCTCTTGGCTAAAGAGAGGATTTGCCAAGATCATCCTGTGCTTGACGGGTTGAGAAGTATAATTGTCCTTGAGAAGCGTCTTTAGCAGCATAACATATATCTAAACCCGCTGGATTGTGCTATGACTACTAGACTCCAAAGTGCTGAGGCGGCCCGTGTCTAGTATGGACCTGATCCTTTATCAGCGGTTAGAGCCCCTCAGGAACCGAATGAAAGGAGAATGACTGGGAATATGAACAGAAGCTTCACGCTTTGTAGGCTCTAATCATGCTCAAAATTTTCTATCAGCATCAAGCACAGTCACCGTTTCGGGGCTTGCTACAACATGGAATCATGGCATTCAAGCATCACAGAAACAGGAGATAACTAAGGATATCAAGTTGCTTCCCCATTCGGGTCCGCCACTCCTGCAAAGCAGTTGGAATTTCCTGGCTTCAGTGGTCTCGAATGTCTTCTCTCAAGTTTAGTTGCTACGGCCAGCACGATCTAGCCTAGGTACACTATAGAAGAGTAGGCTTGGGAGCGACGTCGCCATCATAATCTTGAGGCGTGTCATGAAGAATCCTGACTGGTGCACTATTCCATGCGGACCGTCTGTGCTTTGTTGGACTGAGTCGATTTGGTGGAAGAGACGATCTTCGGAGGCTCTGCATACTTTAATTGGGCTGGGTGTCAATCTGTCTTGGTGGCAATTGCTTTAGACCTATCCCAGCTTACTGGAAAAGTAAAGTCATATGACGATTTGTAAGTGCCCAGGTATTGAATCTCGGATCAATGCTCTGCCAGAGAGGCTCAAGTTACGATATCCATCTCCATATTCCATAAATGGACGCTGTTTGATGAATAGTTTGCCGGATCCACGTGGCAGCTAAGCAAACGTATCCTCCAAGTTCCTGGTGATTCGTAACCCACAATCATCTCGACACGGTGCATCTGTTCGACACAAAACCTCGGGCTAGGCATCAAATTTGACCATTGCGAAATGATTGAAGGACGCCCTGGGCTAAGCTAGAGCAAAGAAGTAGCCAGTTACTGTCTACAAGTCTGCCGCTCCTTGCTCCACTTGTGAACTGCTTTGACTCACAGATGCCGGGAAAGAAAGGGAAAGGCGCGTCGACCAAGATCTTATATACAAAATGGACACGCCGGGGTATAACCTAGATGCTCAATGGCACTGGTGGAGCCAGCGTGTTTGGGGACTCAATGTCTTGGACGGTCAAACATGCATGGATTGATTGCGCTGGTACCATTAATGAAACCGGGCGCTATACTGACCAGGCGGATGTGGAAAAGCACTTCAAAGGGACCATGTGTTAAGGTTTCAATGCTGTCTTGAGGGCGACATTAGTACCTGGCTACAACTAATCCATGTGGAGGATCCATGTCATATAAACTGCACAACAACAGGAGTCTCCGACCAGTCTTGTATCTAGATCTACCTACTTCTAAGGTGTAGCTAGAGTACCATAGAATAGGTAGTTCGAATGTCAAAACATTCCATATACCTTACTTCGCAGACCACCATGAACTTCAGCAAACTACATCAAGCTTAACATGAAATTAAAACCCCACCCCCACACTCACACACACAGCATACCCCAGCCAAAGCGTCGAGCAATCCTTCCCAACGCCCGGATTCCAGGACAGAAAGTCAGCTAGTGAAATCCCGTACTGCGTTGCGATAGCCGCGCACCCGTCGCCGCTCTCGATAACGTGCCATTTTGTGCAGGATAGTGAGGCGCCGGGTTGGGTTGCTGCTGGTGGGGGTGGAGGTGGGAGTGAGGGGGCTGTTGAAGAGGAAGAAGAAGTAGGAATGCTCGTTGGAAGATCAGGCCCTGGTAGGACGGGCGTCATAGTAGGCGACGGTGGCGGCGATGATGAAGACGCCTCAATGCAAATCTGCACAAACCCGGTACTGGAAAGATGACTGAATACCGACGCGGTACATTCTGTATCTGTCCCCGTTGAATTTATCCATGGGTTGAGGGGTGCTATGGCTGAGGTGGATGTGTTGAATGTGGAAGCGAACATTGTGCAGGAGAATATGCCTGGAGATTGGCCGTGGTCAGTTAGTTATCTTTTCCGTGGTTATTATGTTTCTTGGACATGAAATACGGGCTTGCGGTTTAAATAATGGCAATAACATAAAGTTACATACCCTGGTCTTCCCTCCGCAGCTGGATATAGCATCCACACTGCCCCGGCTGGGCAGATGTATCCGGGATGAAAGCCCTATTGGGTGGGAAGCAGTACTCATATGGAAGAGTCTCATCTGTATGTAGTACGTTAATAAAAGACGCAGATCGCAGACTAGAAACAGTCACGGCCAAGTACTAATGAACAGATCCAGTACTCACTAAAAGGCCTCCGACCAACGCAGTAACTGAGCCCTAAATCCATCGTACAATTCTCAACCGTAAGACTCGGATTCCAAGACACAAATTTCGGCAAGTCCACGCCCCCTTCATCAGCCCAGGTCTGGCAAGCCGCCATATCGAGACTCGCGTTGCCGCTGGCATGGAACGGGTTTGCGTATGATTCGCAGTCGCCCCATGTCCCTGGTGCGTGCGGGTTCAATGTTGGCAGTGGGACTGGGACGGGCGTGTAACTGGGGGCGCTGGTGGGTTTGGGGAAGACATATGTTGGCGTGGGCAGGGTGTAGCCGGGGTATGTAGTGATGTCTCCGACGGGCCGGACGCAGTAGGAAGTGTTGAGCCAGAGATTGGAGCAGTCGTTGCTGATTTGCGGATTTAGGAAGATTAGGTCTTGGAGTGGGATGGCGAATTGGCGGGTTAGGGTTTCGCAGGTATCGCCTGCTTCGACCTGGATTGGTTGGAGGTCGGGGTTAGTAACTGGCTGGACCATGAAGGGTCTTAAAGTAGTCACGTACATCATACCACCTCGCACACCTATGATTTGATTGACCCTGGGCATCGGTAGGGACTGGAGCAACGGTCGTAGCGGCGTTGCCTTCGCCAACATTGACGGTTCCGTCCGGTGAGCTGTGGAACGTTCAGGTTTGTTGTTTAGCTATTTCTAATAGAAAACACCTGCAAAGGCCCGGGGAACAGCTTGACTTCCTCTTACCTAACGCAGAGGTACCAACCCCTCCAAGAACCAAGATTGGAACAGCCCGAGTTAATCATGGGGTTCCAAGCAAGAAGCTGTGCCATGGTGATACCCAAGTCTGTTAGAAGTGTGTTGCAGGTATCCTCTATTCGTAGCTGGTATGTTTGGCAGGTTCGAGGCAGGCACAAGACGCGGCCTGTGCTTAGATCATTGCATGAAATCGCAAGTGCATTCTCGTTAATTAGTCCAAAGGTGGAAACATTGTGCTGTCCTGAGATGGAGACGCAGGACTCTTCATCTTCTAGGGTTACTGTATGGGATGCGGTGCACGTCGGCGTGTATGGAATTGTTGTAGTTGCGTTGAGAGCGTACGCAGTGGGCGTAGCATAGGTGTATGTAGAAACACCGCAACTAGATGTCAAAGACGAGAAATCTTGCGCGGCCTCCTTGTTATATCCAAATGGCGAGGCTAACTGCTTCCGCTGCAGTCCGAGCTCACAAAATGAGCAAATCTGTTCATCGGTGTACTCGGCGCCTGCTGAAGACCAATTCGCAACGACCACGTCGCAGTAATTCCCGGAAGATCCTGAAATTGTCAGTTATGAGCCAGCACTGTCTACGTTGATAGGTGGGGTGAGCAGGGAGACGAACGGATCTTTAAGACAGGACAGCCCCATCGCATATAACCAACGGTCAACTATGAAAGTTGCTGCATTTCAGTTCAATTAGTAGGTTGACAGCGGGTATCCCAGGAAACCAACACACGCACCTGGATATGCAATTTTCGAAGGAACCAAAACATCGGAGGACCCATTGCAAGCATTGTTGACCTGAGACTTGAGCGCAGTCAAATCGCCCAAGCACGATGTCTCGCACAAGACCTGCAATGCTTCCTGGGGAACAAGCTCAAGGCTGGCTTCTCTATGGCTGGATTAGCTTTACACGGCAATTCTGTAAGATCCAGAGGCGCTCACGTATAACCGGCATGTCGTCTCAGCCAGCCAGGACAAGAAGACACCGTGGTGTTTAGGGCAGAGAAACAGGAATCACTGAGACCCAACTCTTCATAGGGCTCATAGCTGCCTTCTAGCTGCTGTCCAGCAAGGATTGGGATGCCGATAAGCCCCAAGGCTATTGTAGTTGATAAAGAAAGCATGCTGAGGTATTTGGAAGCTGAAAGACCGTAATTCAAGGTAGTAGGACAGTAAAGGAATTATAGAAAGCGAAGTAAAATAAAAGGTTGTCATTCAGTATCAAAGCGCAGTCACTGCTGCGCAGTACAGCTCTCTTCAGAGAAGTTGCCGCAGCTTCATTCAAGTCTCCGAAAAACCGCAAGAAGAGCCTCAAATGAGCGCGGCTACTTTCTGGGCCATGCTAATGGTAACGTCTGTAATACATAGGCAATCTTTCAGCCTCTTTGCCCATGCTTGTGGGTGGGTTACATGAGACGGATAGCAACAACAATGTGGCACTTTGTGCTGCCCTGCGGCTGCAAGGTGATATAGTTCCCTGTCAACATTTCCCAGAACAGAGTGACAGTAATCGTAGAGTATCTTGTGACTCATAGATTGCAGAAAGTAGCCGGCTTGTCTGAAGTCTTCCAGTCGGTCCTAAATGCAGCCGTCGAAATCATATACCTGAACCCCCAACCCCCGCATCCAAGATAGTGTCATTCTAGCTACTGTTTTGACAGACATATCTAGGTGTACAAAATGTGGCCAAATCTGTCTCTTCTTTTGCTATTCTTCTGCTATTACCATCACGCATTTGCGGACCATTTGCTACGGCCACCGCATGATAATCCCTCTCTCAGTCTTCAAGATGATTACTCGTGCAGTGCAGCAAGTAAGTATACACCTCGAGGACTTCCCCAAGACACAGACTAACCTTTGCACTCTCATAGAGCCGTGCGGCAATGGGGCATGCTGCGGTGGTAAGTTTATAGCTGGATAACCTTCTGCATCAGATGTTCTTGAAACCACATACCATTAACGCTAAAATCTACGCCTCAGCTAGCGGATACTGCGGCTACGGCCCAACATACTGCGGCGCTGGGTGCGTGAGCAACTGCAATGCCGTGGCCGAGTGTGGCAAGTTTGCGAATCCTGCGGGTAAACGATGTCCGCTGAATACATGGTATGGCTGCGTTTCTATACTTTTCGGAATGAGATAGGGGAGAGAGAGACTGGAATATCTGCTAAACTGTTTTAGTTGCTCTGAGTATGATTTCTGTGGCACCACGGAGGGTTCGTCCTGCTCCTTGAAATTTAATTTGGTTTTACTCCAGGCTATTCTCTAAGAATTTCATATACTAGAATTCTGCAAGAAGGGCTGCCAGTCAAACTGTGTGCTGCATCCTAAACCCCCGGGTGGCTCTACGACTGGTAAAGCTCTGTCCAAAGGTATGAGATCGTCTGTACTCTTGGGGCTGCGGAATAATTGTTGGCCGGAATAACCCTATACTAGTAATCGGTTACTACGAAGCATGGAGTGATCGATCAAGGTGCCATCAGACATCCCCAAGTGACCTTCCACGTAAGTAGCAAACAAATGGCAACAAAACTGGTTCGTGGATAACCAAACTCATACAGTAAACGCCCTAACCCACATCAACTACGCCTTCGCCTACATCGACCCTGACTCATTCGCAATAACAACCATGGACGCCGCAACGCCAGCACGAACACTCGACGACATCTCCGCACTAAAGATAACAAACCCCAGCCTAAAGATCTTCGTTAGTATCGGCGGCTGGACATTCTCAGATAACAATACCTACACGCAGCCGATCTTTGGCAATATCGCCAGCACGGCAGGGAACAGAGACAAGTTTGCGAGCCAGCTGCTGGCGTTCATGAATCAGTATGGGTTTGATGGTGTGGATCTTGACTGGTTCGTTTGGTACCTGTCTGCGTTTTTTGTCTTCTTTCTTTAGCGGTGCAGAATTAATGGACTACCGAGATCTTCATTACTAAATATATACTCCATGTATAGGGAATACCCCGGTGCCCCTGACCGAGGCGGCAAGCCTAGGGATAAAGCCAATTACGTCCATCTTTTGGAGAAAATCCGCACTCGGTTTAACCGGTCTGGCCGCGACCTAGGGCTGACATTTACTGCGCCTTCATCGTACTGGTATATGCGCTGGTTCGATCTCCCAGGCATGCTCAAGTACGCGGATTGGATGAATTTGGTACGTACTTAGCGCTTCATTTTGCGGTGACGGGACTCGCCGTGATGCCTTGATGAGGACGACTTGCTGACGTCTAGTCTAGATAGATGTCCTACGATCTCCACGGTGTATGGGATCGCGACAATCCAATGTAAGCCCCTGAGGTTCTCCAAAGCAGTACTTCCCAGGCAGGCAACTAAATGCAAACAGCGGCTCGGTCCTCCACGCACACACCAACCTCACCGAGATAAAACTAGCCACGGAACTCCTCTGGCACGTCCACGTAAAACCACACCAGGTAGCTCTTGGCTTCGGCTTCTACGGACGCTCCTTCAAACTTTCAGACCCAAGCTGCACAAGCATCGGATGCCCCTTCAGCGGCGGCGCCCACCCAGGCATCTGCACAAATACAAGCGGATACCTAGCCTACTACGAGATCAAGCAGATCCTAGCCCGGAACCGCGCTATCAATGTCGTACACGATAAAGAGGCCGCAGTAAAGTACTTCACATGGAACACGGACCAGTGGATTGCATACGATGACAGGGACACATTCAAGCAGAAGCTGGAGTGGGCTAATAGCGTGGGGTTCTCGGGGTCCCTTATCTGGGCGTCTGATCTGGATAGCTATGATTTTGACGCTCATAAGGCGCTGACGGGGAAAACGGACTTGAGTAATCGGCCTGGACGGGTGCCGGATTTGGCGGCGGAGGCTGCGATGGCCGAAGAGCTTGATATGGATTTGGGGGGAAAGTGTTATAAATTCGAGGACAGTGTGGACCTTAGAAATCCTGTTGCGTCGAGCTGTGCTCCGTACGTGCGGATGGGATATGATAAGGCGGGATGTGATGGTAAAGATGTAAGCACCTCAGCCCCGGTCATCATCATCGGCATATAGATAGCCGACAGGATAACGTCTAGGGAGAATGCGGGAAGCCAGTATGCTGCGGCAGCCATTCAGGCCTAGGGGCCTGCCAATGGCGTGGTGGCTCGGGAGGCAAATGGAGCGACTGCAACGGACAATGCCATGCCGGGGAAGTCAAGATTGCCTCCTCCGAGTATGGGGGTTACCCCCGGCGAGCATGGCACAAGCCGATGCGGACGCGGCACCAAGGCTCTGTGCTGCCAGATGAACAACTATAACACTCTGCTCGCGGACTGCGACTGGACAGATGGTATGACCAAAGGCTGCGGCGAGGGCTATGAAGAGCTCGCGCAGAGGTATGTAGGTAATGGGATTACGATGATTGGCTATGTCCGAAGCTACTGCTGTCCAAGGTCCAGTGCAATGCCATTGGAAAACTGCCATTGGGTCGGCAAGGGAGACTGTGCTGATAATACGTGTTCGCCTACAGAGGTGACGCTCGCCACTGACACAGTTGGTGGCAGCTATGAGGGGTGCAATTGGAACCGGAAGAAAGCCCTCTGCTGCACGCCAAAGGCTGATGTTTTGCAGAAGTTAGACTGCACTGTCGACATCTGTGATATACTCAGTGGCGATTGTAACGATGAGGCAGGAATTCCCAACGAAGCCTTCTACCAGGTACAAGATGGGCAGTCGATGTGGGAATACGATGACTTTCCATGGATGGAGACAGAAGAGTGGCATGCACTCTCCGCAGCCCGCGAGATGTTTGTTCGTGTTAATAGGGTTCTAGGAAGTGCCATTCATCATTACAAGGACTTGAAGCTCATGACGCGGCCTTACAACAGCGGCCTGAGCCTGTTAACAGGCAGTGGGGCATCCACGCTGAATATCAAAGGGGGTTTTTCAATGGCAAGCGATGTCTGTTCCAACACTGCAATGCAGTTCATCAAGGCAGCCGACATGGCAAAGGCAACAGCGTGGCAAGCGGAACACATACAATAGTTCCAAGTCATTAGGAGATTCCTTGAGACCGCAATTTCGGGGGTCCTTCCGTCCGGGAATGCAATCAAGGCCGCGAAGATTGACCCCAAGATTCTGCTTGACACGTGGAACAAGGTATACAGTGTCTCCTTGCCTCGAATTGGAGCACTCATCACCGACGCAGAGTGGAAACCCCCAATCACACCAAACGATCGCGTGTTTGAGGTCTTGGGATCCCAAGCATATCGCAGCGCGATGACGCTGGTACCCAAGTCCCTTAATTTGCTTAAGAAAGACATCTTTGCCCTCAATAATCCTGTTGCCCAAGCTAAGGTAGACCATCTTATAAGGCAGATCGCGGATGGGGACGAGAAAAGCGCAAAATCGCTCGGTTCCTCCCTCCAAATGACATTCGGAGTATTCAACTACCTCAACCATAATCTGATCCGGTCAAATCTCGACCAGGGCCGCGACATGCTGCTGCAGGAATGGCGCAACTATGAGAACCACATGGGCGTCAAGGGCATTGTCGCGATATGGCAAGAGTTTGAGGCTGACTTCTATGCGGAGCTCGTCAGAAAAGCCTCGAGTTTCATACAGCGGAGCCTCCTCCAGATTGATTTCAGGCTGAATGTTCAGGGGTTCGACAATACGGCAGTGAGCGAGATGATCTTTACCGCTGTGCAATTACGGAAGCAACTCGACTTGATTCGATTCCCGATGAAGTGAATGTGCAGGGGAATGTCTATGGCTTGGCTGTCATGTTGTGGGGCACCATCGGCTAGGACACTGTAGAGGACTCAAGCAGACTAAATTGAATCTCAAATCGAACACATGTTGTATGTAGTTTTGTGATAAAGCTCAACAGTACAAGAAGAGACACTTAGGGTTCGATTAACTGTCCAGTCGCCCGTTGCTCCAGCCTCAACGGTATATACGAATACCAGAGACAGATCTAATATGCGTCTTGAGTGAGATGGATCTCTGAATCCACGCATTCAATATATCTGAGACTGATCCTGCCATTTGATTTATACAAAAGAGCCCCGGTATCTCGGATTCGAACGAGACCGGGACAAGAACATCACCAGATTCAAAAGGCGGTGGTAAAAAAGCATCAGAAGGTACAAAAAAAAAGAAATCGACAGCAGTGTGGTTCGAACACACGCCTCCGAAGAGAGCAGCTTACGAGCTCAGACCGCCCCAGAAATGAAGCGTTCTGATTGGTCGTTCAAAACTGCCGCCATAACCACTCGGCCATACTGCCTAATTCTGCCACTTTTTATATTTCTTCAAATACCACGAAGAAATGAGACTTTAGGGATGCTGTAGATGTACAGTCCTGGTAGGGACGCGACATCCCGGCTGGGAACACTGCTGGCTGCTCGTTTTCATGTTCAATTAGGATAGGTTAGGTGATCGCACTCAAAATTCTAATCCTCAATCAACATGCTTCTGCCTACCGACGTGGATGCTACAGAACCTCCCCCCGTCCACCATCACCCCTCCCATACCTCCGCCTCGACAAACCCCCCAACCACCCCCTACTACTAGCAACCCTAATTCCCCTCCCCCAAACCCAAAACACCACAATCATCAAATTATTAAGTACAGCAACACCACAAAACACCCCCGCAATAACAACCGCATACCCCCTCTCTTCAACCCAAGAAAGCAAATAACTACCCATCCCAAAACTAATCGCCTGCTTGCCCAAGTTCATAGCAATAAGCATCTCGCTAACGTCCGCGTAATAAGAATCAACTGCATACGCAAGCGTGAATGTGAAGAAGAAGTAAGAGCCGAATTGGACCATCGCCACGCCAGCGAATAGGCCTGTCCAGTGCAGTTTTCGGTCGGCGGTTAGGCCGTATACGAGTAATCCGGCGGGGGCGAGGAATACGGCTGGGAGGAGCGCGGGGAGACGCATTTCTGCTTCGCGGATGTTGTGATTGCGCTTTGTGAGTTTTGCGGCGATCATGTCGGAGGTTGGTGTGAAGGGGAGGGCGAGACTGAAGCCTAGGATTGTGGCGAGTGCGATGAGCCCGCTGTTTGTTGCAGGCCAGGAGTAGGGAGGATTCGTTATGAGGAGGGGGAAGGTGTAGTTGAATGTTAGGGCGCCGAGGCCGATGTATATTCCTGTTGTGCTTGTTAGGTGGTGATACTCATAGATGGGGATGGGGGGGCAGGGCTTTTACCGAAACTGGTAATCACCCAGAGAACAGCGGGGACGAGGAAGTAAGCGAACGACCGTATTATGGTTGCAAAGAACTCGGCGTTGTGGTCGATGGGCGTCCAGGGAATGAGTGTCTCCAGGAAGGTCTTTCGTTGTCGTGGTGGAAGTGGCACTGACCTAGGGCTGCTAGGGGCATCTTCAACCTGCGTCGCTTGCCCTGCTTCTTTTTCTCCATTGTTACCTTCTCCCTCTTCTTCTCCCTCAACAGCGGCCGCA
The DNA here is from genome assembly GCF_047715825.1 of Aspergillus stella-maris. Classification (NCBI taxonomy): domain Eukaryota; kingdom Fungi; phylum Ascomycota; class Eurotiomycetes; order Eurotiales; family Aspergillaceae; genus Aspergillus; species Aspergillus stella-maris. The sequence goes on along the minus strand of NW_027396934.1, from coordinate 15,821 downwards.
GGAACAGTCGCAGCCTCGGACCGATTAAATCGACTCTCCTCGACAAAAAAGAACGCAGCAACAAGCAAAGCCCCCGCAAACGCCGCGACGACATAGAAGAATAGTCGCCATGAGTATCCCCCTGCTAACATGTATCCCGCGTATAGGGGACCCGTTGAACCAAGGCAAAGACATACTATATCGAATTAGCCATGTTTCGAAAGCCAACATGATAGATTGAGATACCCGTATAATACCCAATCCTCTTCCCCCGCTCATGCAAGTAAAACATATCATTGACAAGCTGCACAGGTAGAGACTCGCACACGCCGCTTCCAAAGCCATGGAATACACGGGCGATCATGAGGCCCGAGAATGTTGTTGCACGGGAGGCACCGATGAGGCCTGCCACAAACTATACCTAACTGCATTAGATGTAATTCATAGTGCCGATTAGGAGCGGACGGAAAACTAAGGAGGAATACGCACAATAGCCATAGATAAAAGTGTAACAACCCTTCTCCCAAACTTAAGATACATCGGGACAAGAAGTAACGAGCCTACAATCCAAATCCAGAACTGCATTAGCACCGACTTGATCGTAAACCCGTTTGCGATCCCAATCGACATTATGGGTGAAACATACCAAACCCAAACGCCAAATTTGGATAAGAAACCAACCCCGACGCATCAGCATGCGAGATCCCAAACTCCTCGCTGTAGATATCAATATATACTGACGGTCCGACAAGCGAGCAGTTACCGAGGAAGGAGTATATCGAAACGATTATGAGGATTGTGTTCTTTTTCCAGGTCGGCCACTATCAATCATTTATAATCAGTCTCTGTCAGTATCCAGTCCACTTATGCTGAGAACAAAAGGAGGCAAGCTAGGAAAAGGGCGAGGTGTACCAGCAGCGGATCATTCGGATCATCGCTAGGAACAGGGTACAGGGCCTGGCCGTAGCTGGAGCTCGTGGCTTCGCCTTCTGCGGCTGTAAGGTCGACTGTTCCTGGGATTGCGCCTTCGCGGGGGCGGTGGTGGGTTGGAGAAGACATTCTGATCGCATTTAACAATTAGAGCAATAGAGACAGAAGTAGCGGGGAATGCGTTTCCTCGGAACTACCTAGGGTTGTTATACTACGTTCTCCATCCCACCTGGCCAAGACATCTTGCGGGGCGTTGTGGGACGGTAAATGTGTCATTTGTGTAATTCTGTCAGCTAGAGGCGGATTGCTTTGTTGGAGGGATTGAATAGAATCCGGGGTCATCGCGGAGGCGGGTCGTTTGCGGGGAAGTTGGAGGTCGAGGGGGTTAGGTTAATATGGGCGAGTCATGCAGGTGTAGAGGCTGCAGCCCCACAGACTAAGGTCCGAGGGGCTATTAGTCTAGACCCTGAGTAAAGAGCGAACCTAGGATATATACGTAGGCTGTTACAGAGTAAGAGAGCAAAGAGTAGAGACCAATGATCATGTTTGACGCCAGTATCCGTTCTAACTAACGACAAGCTTGAAAGTCATGACCAGTTACACCTTCTGCACTAATTGACAAATCACCAAATCCAGTTCCATTCATATCCACCCAGACCAAATCCAACGACCGTCCCGCAGTGTTGTTATACATGTCGTGCGTGTATTCTCGTTCGCCCGTCCCTAGGCACGGATTTACGCGCGGAAAGGGAGACCAGAGGCACTGGGGAGACCACTGGGGAAACCGCTGGCGTCAGGGACACCGCTGGGCTCGGGGAAGCCACTGGGGAAAGGCGAGCCGCCGGAGGGGGCAGCAGTGGGGGCGGAGCCGGAGCCGCTGCCGAAGAGGTCACCGAGGTCGGGGAAGCCGGAGGGGAAGATGTTGTCGAAGAAGCCGCCGGAGCCAGACTGGCGCTTCACGTTGATGGTGGAGGTGCCAGTGGGAGCACCAGTAGGGGCAGGGCCCTGGCTCTCGCCCTCACCCTCGCCGCCGAAGCCGGGGAAGCCAGAGGGAGAAGGACCGCCGGAGGGGATGGGGAAGCCGCTAGGAAGGCCGGTAGGGAAGTCACCGCCAGGGAAGCCGGGGAAGCCGCTGGGGGTACCAGAGGGAGGAGCTCCAGTGGGGGTGCCGGTAGGGATACCACCGCCAGGGAAGCCACCCTCCTCACCACCGGGGAAGCCGCTGGGGAGAGCAGTGGGGGTAGGCAAGTCGCCGCCCTCTTCACCACCGAAGCCGGGGAACTGAGGAGCAGGAGCGGCGAGGGCGCAGCCCACCATGCCGACAGTAGCGATGAAAGAGTACTTCATTTTGAAAGTTGAGAGGAAAAGTTGGTTTTGAAAGAATGAGTTGGATAGTAGAAGAAAGGAGAGACAACGAATACCAGATTCGGTCAAGAGAGTGGAAGTGGTTTGAAGTGAGTGAGTGTTTGGCTGGATCAACCTCAAGACTCGCGGAGATGAGAGCGGTCTTTATAGCTTTGAACCTCTGCTGGAGAACTGGGAACCAGGCCTAGCGCAAGGAACGGAGACGGGACTTAGATTTGGCATAGCTTGATCCCCACTTGCCAGCAGTATAAGCACTTAAGGTTGGACGATGGTGAAACTTTTGAAACCATAAATTGGATTGCTGGGGCTAGAGCGCTCCTGCTGGCGGCTTGCGAATGCACTCCGGAAATCCCGCCATGCCTGTTTGCGCATGGCGTGCTCGGCAGTCAGACTGACAGGCTCGTCTTGGATGTAGAGTCAGATTGGATTGCCGAAGATCGCATCAGCGTTATCGAGTAGCATTCCCATGTGCGCGGAGAACCGTGGCTGGTTGTTGAGATTCGAATATCGCTCAGCGAGTTAGCTTGCAGTGTGCCTGTGGCGTGTTCTCTTCTCCGAATATTGTCCGCTGGAGAGATTGCTTACTAGTCCCCATAGGGTCCAACAGGGCTGATCGCTATCTGCAGCCCGCTGGGCCAAGGGCCATGGGGCGATTGATTAGATCTCCTTCCCTTCGCGGCGCTCGGCGCTGACGTACGCGGATACTACTGCCGCAACTTCAGCTCAATAGCCGACCAAATTTTGGACAGGAGAACGGAGGAAACGGGAGTATGGAGTATCGCTTTACTCTGGGTTGAGCAAGGCTGGTAGAGATTGAGTGTTTGCCAGGAAACAATCGTGCGGCCACGGCTGTTCGATGCCCCCCTTCCGTGTCCCTGTGGGAAACGATCTTCGGGGCATGACGAATCCAGCGCTAAAAGTGCTTATCCAGCGACCTGAAACGCTGCGCGCCACGTTTAATTCGACAGTCGGCGATCGTCACGGAGCGCCCGAAACGCCGAGCAATTGTCCCTGGAGGGTTAACCTTCAGACAACGGCTGTCGTGGCCCCTTTGCCGCCACATATCATCACATCATACATCCTCATTTTGCCCATTCTCAGGGAATAAGACGAAATTCATGGGCGCTTGCGTGTTGCAAGTTTGGTACTAAGGATGTACCTTGGGGCCAGTGCGGGAATACCTATTCCGGCGATTCGCACTCTGTATTGGAAGTGCCCTGGAGTATGGTCTGGTAGCGAAACTGATCTTCGCCATCCACTGCCAGGAACGCTGCTGTCACTGGTCATCGTCCATGTGTCGATCGCGAGGACCTGCAGTGGCTGGAGTTTCAACTCCGCCTGCTTCAGCCTTTGCCTTCAGCTCAACTTCCCTGTTATCTTCGAGAATGACGACAGTATTCTAGCCAGAACCGCGTGCGCTGTGGCTCTATAGATCTAGAAAATTCGCTCAAACGATCCGATCGTAGACAATCTACGGTCCTCAAACTTACAGTATGGACCTCGGTGTTCGTCCGCGACCACCTCGCAGACCACCCTTAGCACCTTGATCCTTGGAATGCAGGTTCGTCGGCGAGATAGCCTCTTGCAGATAAGATCCACGGTATCAACAGTTGCGCTGACCTCAGATGTATCGCGATAGCCCTAGGAAACCGGGAAAGTGACTCCGTGTCCAGACTAAGGAATCTTCCATGGCGCGACGAGTATCACGAAAGAGCCATGGCGCAGACGTCACTCCGATGATCATTTCCATGGCTTCAAAGTTTGTTTCGATGCAGAATCGATTAAGATGGTGAATCGAATTCGACAAAGTCTAGGCCTCGGATTTGGACGTGGAGGGCCGGCCAGGGCAAGTCTAGCCAGCCGGCCGATGGCCGGAGTTCTGCCCTATACACCCCATATTGTTTCCAGTAGAGTACAAGCCCACGTATACTCGAGCCGCCGACCACGGTCGACTACCATGGAGTCCAGACTTTAGAACAAAGCGCTCTTTCAGCGAACGCCGTTCATGCCGCGGAGCTCACACCACTCGGGTCTCAAGACGTACCTAGGTACCGAGACATTCGGCAGTCACACCAGGCTCGTTCTCCGGAAATGCTGTCTCAAGTTGCAAGCTATGACTGTACGAATTATATCTGGATTGAGATGATGTTGGTATGATGTAGTTTATGTGAGACACAAGCGATAAGAGCCGCGTGGACTGTTTCAGAAGCTTTTAAGGTCATGAACCGAGTCCAGGCTCCAAGACTAGGTGACACCGTTTGGAAGTCTGGGGCGATGAGCTAAGAAGAGCGCAAGCATTTCCGTGCCGCTGTCAAAGGATGGGTGGCGGCGCCTGAAAGTTTCATCCATGCGTGCGGGAGGGCAAACAGGGGCTGGGAGTTTCAAGTAAAGAAAGTGCCGAATAGTGTTAGTCGCCTCGTATTTGCGAAAATCGGGCGGTTGGGCAAGAGATTCTGAGTGAAGCTGCACGAGAACACAAGATACCTAGAGAACGTTGACAGAGCATCGCGCCTTCTGTTGTTCGGTGATCATGTGACAGCCGTCCATCTCTCCCAGTCCAAGTTCCAAGCCTCAACCTTACACCTTCAACTCTACCTCTATATCATCATTCTCGAAATCCTTTTCTACCAGACCAGTTCTTGTCTCAACAACACTCATTACACTTGCTGTATTCGCAGTCGCACCTCTACGACCTCACAAGCTGTATCTTATCGGCCGATAAGATCTGTAATTTTCCTTGTATCTGAATTTCACCTCATACTTCCACCACCCCCTGAGAACCTCACCGCGATGCTATTCTCTTCTCAGAAGAAGTTAGTTCTCTTCCGCAACTACATGCAATCATTTCTAGCTTTGGGCTTACTAGAAGTCTATAATATGCTTTCCCAGTGCACTTTACTGCAGGCCAACAACAGTAACGCCAAGACCATTTACAATACCCCAATGATGCGATCTCCAGGCCCGATGGTATCAGACCCGCTAGCGGTATTTATCGCCATCCCTGACCAATGACAAGCCAACAAAGAGCAAAAACGCGATAAGGACCGGCGCCGTTGGGTTATGCGGGGGTCATTTTGTCAATGCTTTAAATCTGCTGGGACCTGCTGTTGTCGTTGCCTGTGGACACTTGGTGGCATTGAATACGGTCGCTACCTGCGTTAAAACAGTAATTGTTGTAGAGAGCTGTAGCCCATCGGCGCAATGTCTCCTCGTCCCGTCAAGCGTGTCGCGGTTATCGGCACTGGGCCGTCCGGCGCAATTGCAGTTGATGCGCTGGTCCACGAAGGTGCGTTCGATGTTGTACGTGTGTTTGAGAGACAAGAGAAGGCGGGCGGGAACTGGTATGTCAAACCTCACTCACAGGATGTTCCGTCCTAAGTGTTGCAGGGTATCGCGAGAAACCGAACAGGCAGAACCCCTAGACATTGAGAATCTTTCAAGTCGCTGTGGAGATAAGCCAGTCGATATTCCAGATAATCTACCTCGGTACGCACCGGCCTTGAGCGCGCACCGCTATATCGACTCCCATATCTACCCGGGGCTGCATACGAACGTCGATGCCTCGGTCATGGAGTACTCCCAAGAACGCATCCCCGAAGTTCGATCGGACTGGTCCGTGGGATTACATGGGCCTGATACGCCGTTCCGGCATCACAAAGTTATCCGCCAGTACATCGAGGACTTGCTCAACCGGAATGGGTACCAAGACCTTGTCGAGTACAACACGACCGTTGAGCAGGCAGCCAAAGATCCGCAAACAAATACGTGGACGTTGACTTTAAGAAGGGCTGGAAAAGATGGCAAGTTGGATTACTGGTGGACGGAAACATTTGACGCAGTTGTTGTCGCGTCAGGCCACTATCATGTCCCATATGTTCCTCCTATTGCTGGTCTGAAGGAGTTTGCGCAGCAGTATCCCGGCAGGGTCGAGCACGCGAAGCAGTATCGAGGTCCGTCGAAATACAAGGGCAAAAAAGTCATCACAGTTGGCGCTTCCGTGTCCGCCGCCGACACAGCAGTCAGTCTCATCAACTCGGCTCAAACACCCATCTATGCCGTCGTGCGCGGCAAATACAACGTCTACTTTGGCGACGAAGCGTTCAAGCACCCACAGATCGAGCGCCGCCCACCAATCGCCCGTATTGAAAGTGATGATGGAAACTGCACAGTGCATTTTGAAGACGGCACCTCAGTATCAGACGTCGATCACCTCATCTTTGGCACAGGTTTCACGTGGACCCTGCCATTCCTACCTCACATTCCAATCCGCAACAACCGAGTACCAGATCTATACCTCCACATCTTCCATCAAACAGATCCAACTCTAGTATTCCTGGGCGCAGTATGTATTTCTTCTTATTTCATTAAGACATCATTTAACTCAATACTCGCAGGTCGGCGCAGGCCTAACATTCAAAGTCTTCGAATGGCAAGCCGTCGCCGCAGCACGAGTCCTAGCCGGAAAGGCAACCCTCCCACCCCTATCGACTCAAAAGAAATGGGAAGTAGACCGCATTGCGAAAAAGGGCGACGCCGCCGGATTCCTAATGGTCTACCCCGACTTCGAGCTCTACTTCGAGCAGCTCCGCACATTAGCAGGCGAACCCGCAGAGGGCCAGCCAGGGCGCCGACTACCGCCGTTTGAAAAAGTCTGGCCAGAAACATTTGCCGCAGGACACCAGCGCCGGATCCGCATGTGGAAGAGAGCGAACGAGGCTGCTAAGGGCAAAGATGCTGTAACTGGCAAATCGCACCTTTGATCTGTCGAGTCCAGCACAGTATCGGCTAGTTATCCCCGTCTAGAGCCGCATTCTTGTACATAGTTGCACCATCATAGCATGTCAATATACACCCCGTGTCCTAGGGCAGGAGCGATGAAGACTCCAACCGGTCGCTCCTTCCTCAACAACATGTCATTTCCCAAACAGCAGGAGCGGTGGGCGGGACTCGATCGCTCCTTCTCTATAAATCGTCGTCGTAATAGGCAGGCGCGATGGAGTCGGTCGCTCCTTCCTCATGACTGTACCTTATACTCAATCGGCAAGAGCGATGGAGAGCCGCTCCTTCCTTCTTCGTAATTGCTCCTTCCTTAATAACCAGAATGGATGCCGATCGTTCCTTCTTGTTTTGTATGTCCTTGTAGTTTCGTGAGGGCAGGCGCGATGGACTAGGTGCTCCTTCCTATCTTGTTGATCGGGAATATAGGTAGGTACTGTTTGGAGTGGATTGTATATATTAGCGTGTATTATGCTCTAGTTCTATTCTAGTGTCAGTCTTATAAGCGCCCATATCTAATATATACATAAATCTAGATGTTCTGAAAAGCAATCCCTGAACGCCGTGCGTATGCGTAAGTCGTGATGTTTGCTTATACAAGAACGAAAATGACCATGCCTATACAGTAAATTAGCAACTGCTCCGTGCTCTTGCAGTGGTAGGAAAAGGGACTGGGACATACCGAGCAAAGCAAGTAGATTCATAATCGACATAGGCTGTAAAGAGATACCAAAGCTCTTCGCACCCCTGACGACGGGCCACCCATCAACGTAGTCCAGCTCATTCCAGCCGAGTCGTGCGTCGTTCTGCGCAAAGCCGATGGATGTGTTGTCTGCCATCAACCCAATGTTAGCCGCTTTCTTCCATCCACTGCGTTGAATTGAAGGGATAAGCTTACGGTAGTGGTAATACAGAATGTCAGACTGATTTCCAGTCCCATACAGGATCCCCAATCCACCAGGCGCATAGACGAGCCCGTGGTTCGAGCCGTAGATGATTGTCCCTCCACCTTCAAGGAGGTCTTTATCGTCTTGGTCGACGTAGGGACCGTGGACGCTTTCCGAGCGGCCGATGCGGATGCTATACCTGTTTTTCAAACAGTGTTAGCTTGGGCTGAGAGGGTTGTATGGATATAAACGTACTCTTCTCCCTTCTTGGGAAACCCCAACTGATCAAACTGGCAACACTGCCCGTAACTAAACCAAGTATAATAGTACGGCTCGCGATAACTCACGAACGACCCTTCATCAGGTTTACTGTCTGAGTTCCCAGGGAGATAAACGAGGTGATCAACGCTCGGACTGTCTGGATTCTCAACGGTGAGGTTTTCCGTCAGTCGCAGTTGAAAGATCCCATCCCAATAGGATCCATACTGCAAGTATGGCGTTCCATCACTTGGATCCTGGAAAAAAGCAGGATCAATTGCATTGGACACGTTGTAGGGGTATACATTTGCGAATGTGCCATTGCCGGTCTCAATGATCGCGCCGTGATCAGTCCAATTTCCGGTGTTAATTTCGTCACTTAAAGCCAGTCCGATCGCGCTATCACGCTCACCGGACTGACTAATGGAATAAAAGCAGTAGAAGCGATCGTTCCAGACGATTACATCGGGCGCCCAGGGGTGGCGGCGGTTCTGCTTCTTGATCTCGCTGAGCCCGGAAAGGATTGTGCCTGTGTTTTCCCACGGTCCTGATAAGCTGGGAGCAGAGAAGTAGGGGATGCGCACGCCGCCTTTGAAGAGGTAGTATGTGTTGTTGTAGAAGAGGATGTTTGGGTCGTGGGCGGCGACGTTGCCTTGGTGCGGGAGGGGGTATTTGTCTGTGTTGGAGAAGATGGAGGAGTTGGAGTCCTTTGCGATAGTCAAAGCCGCAAAGATCGAAAGACAGAGGCAGAGGAGCCCCAGGCCCGGGAGAGGAGTATGCATTCCGTGGTTGATGGCTTGTCTGACAGGTATGAAGCAGAATCGAACCAAGGGCGCCCGACAGCGAGACCAGGTTCAAATAAATTCAGACCCGGGAAACCGATTTCACAGCCTTAAGGGGCAGATCTAACACCATCTCATCGTCATCGTCATAGACACGGACACCGCAGCAGCTTCGCTGGGCGAGTAAGAACCGGATCAGCCCTGATTGATCGCAGATCGGTCGACCCAAGCGCGTAAAACAAGATGCGTGTAGCTGCGTGACCCACACAAGCTCACGGTTCCAGGACGAGGTAAACAGATCAACGGGTGAGCATGATGACAGATATCGAGGCTGATATTTCAGGAAGAATAAGAAGGGGTTATTTGGTTGGCGGTGGGGAGAAGCAAGTCGAGCAACCGGTCCAGATGCGATGATCTTGTCGATCGGTGGAGGGGGTACATCATACTTAAGTAAGAGCTTGATTAGGTTGGGAGTTAGGTTACTAACCTTATCATTGCGTTTATTATTTTGGGATAGAGTTGATCTCACGCGCAGATTGGTTGGTTTAACTCGGTTGACCATGGTCGAACAATTGAACTATAGTTATAGGGTAGACCTGGTACTATTGCAAGCTGATGAAGACAACGAAGCGATGATCGCACCCATCGAGTCATGCGGTGTCTAGGATGATGATAAGTCGAAATAATAAACGAAATGTCTTTGAAGCAGAAAATATGCGAATCTAGTAGGCCTTCGCTCCTGCCCTTGTTGCCGGGACAGGTATACTAGGGCACACATCTATATAGAAGAAACAACCGAGGAAACAGAAACCACCCCCCAACCAATTTAAAATCCGCGACAGAACAGAAAAAACCAAAAATCAAACCCAATAGACAAGAACATAAATAACATATGCAAAACCCTCGAATCTCTAGACGACAACAACAACCCCCATCACCATCCCCACAACAGCCCAGAACCCCCGCGCATTCAATACAGCAGCACCCCCCGTAAACACCGGCGCATCAGACCCCGTCGGAGTTCCACTAGGAAAACTACTAGACGGAAAGAGCGTCGATCCAGTTGGTATACCACTAGGACCAGGAGTAGCCCACCAAGGCGGCGTCTCCGATCCGATTGGGTGCGTCGCTGTAGCAGTATCAGTGGCAGGCGCAGTGAGGATCGGAGCATCGGTGGGGACGTCGATGGGGAGGATTGTGAATGTCCCTGTTGGTGTCTCGTCGGTTTCGATAGAGGCTGTTGAGGAGGAGGAAGAGGAGGAGGAGCTGGAGGGTGTTTCGACGGGGAGAGTGGCGGTCCAGTCTTCTGATGTTCCGGGTAGTGTAGTTACGGACCCGATGTCTATTGATGTTGTTGGAGAAATGGCAGTGACATCGACTTCCGTGATAAAGTCTTGAGGTTCTGCGGTTGCTGTGGCTGAGAGGGCCAGGAGGGCCGCAGGGAGGAGGAGCTTGTACATGTTGATGGTATTTATGTTCAACGAGTAGAGTGGTAGAACGAGCGTAATATTCGTAGTCCGTAGTATATAGATGGCGATAGTAGAATATATAGAAATATCTTGATGCTGTAGTACAAACCAACCCCCAGACCAGGAAACAACCGCAATATATACAGCCCTCTTTGTCCACCCCCAAACACCATCTGTCACAGGTAGTGCCCACACAATCCAATCTTAAAATATACCCAGCCACCGGCGCCTGCAACAGTGGCACTGACTCCCGCGAAACTGCGAAAGCGCCGTTGGATCATGGTGGGATGCCGAGACGCCGGCGGCTATGCAGAGTGCCACCGATCCAATACGAGCCTTGTAAGCCTGTCGCTTGCGAGCTTGGCGATCGCCTTGCGAAATCTGGATCGTGGAGTACGTATGTCTCTTTGGGAGGATCCAAGGTAGCTGCTTACTGGATTACTGACGTGATTGTTTGGCTTTGTTTGGTAGGGCTAGGGTTTGCCGTTGAGACAGGCCTTGCTTGGGTAATATTTGTGTCTCTTTGATTATTATTCGAATGGTATGGTCTCCCGAGAGAATGGAAATTATTATTAGCGATTCTATTAATTATTTGGGACAGGTTTGTATGTTTCCATTCAGCCTCTATTGAGAAAAAAGGAATTCAGGGCGGCAAGTCCAGCTTGCGAGCTGTCTTGGGTGAGTTGACTGTTAGCGCCCACAACGTCGCAGCGCTAGATTGCATGCCCAGGCGCAAAAGCAAGTATTGACGCCAGGGCAGCAGTGACTCTCGAGTTTATACCAGACGTTGTGATGTGATCTTCGAGTACAGGGTTCGCGATAAAGCACATTAAACGTGGGATGGCAGTCGATATTGGAATATCAATGACAAGAGGCTTTTCATACGGCCCAGGGCATCTCCAGAGTCGCACAACAGGGCGTAGTTTATGTGCTAGTGGTAGATGCCATGCAAGCGTCGGGGTAAAGAATGACGCCAGCTGTTGGTCGCCTGGACAGGCCGTCGCAGATCCCCATTGTTCTCGGCTTCTTTCAGCGAGCAATCGCCGCCTCGTGGAATCGCCTCGATTGCGCGATGGGTTTAGTTCACATCGAACGATACGGCGATTTGGTCGACGATTTGTGAGCATCCTTTTTGAGAGATGCACGACGGTAGTCAAACCCAAAACCCCAGCTTAACGCGAGGTGCGTACGCGCTGACTGTGGCTTCAGCCCTCTAAAGAGAGCATTGGGTGCTTCGACTTCAGTAAAGCGACTACTCAAAGGCGAACCCAGTCATATCTCCCCAGTCAAATGCTTCGAGGAATGGATCGAAATCCCCAGGCGGCTATTCGACATTAGTAACGATTACAGCTGAGATGACAGTTGGACTTACCATCATCCCGAACCCATCCGGCATGGGCACACTCATATCAGGAACAAACTGCGGCGTGACGCCCGGAAGACCATTCAAGCTCGGGACCTGCAAGCTATTAGGAGCCATTCATATTTAGGGTAATTTCTGAGGTTGAAACGACATACCTGATTAGTCTTGAAGCTGCCCATTCCCAAGTCTCCTAAATGAGCGCAATTGGCGTGCCGCGTGAAGAGGGTTTGAGCGAACAATATCACGCGCTCAAGGACCTCCTGCTTATAGATGGTCGCTTGCACAGGCCATAGTTTCGCCTTGACTAATGCCAGAATAGTCGACATGAAGAAGTATTCCTTTGCACCTTTGATGACCAGGAGGAGTCGGTTCTCCATGCATGCTAGAGCCACCTCTACTAGTGTTATCAGAGATTCTGGTAGGCCGGGTAGAGTATGAACGAGGGAAACAGAGTTGAGGCCTGCAAAGTTAGTTTTGTTTCGTGTCTTGGATCGAAACACGTACCATGGTTGCCCGCTTCCTCGTGGAGTAACTGGCAAATTGTGCAGTAGGCCTGCACGGTCCAGTCACCGACGTTGCTAAGAGAGAGAGGTCTTGACGTCTCATGTAGCCGTTTCTGAGTTGATAACATCATGGTGACGATCTCCAGTCGCGACCGAGCAGATGGAGCAAATAGCGGCTCTCGAGGTGCCTCAATGGCAAACGGTGTGTGAAGTGATAAGAGACTGAGACCAATCTTGTTCTCCAACATGGCCTTTGCCAAGGTTACTTTCTCGGCTGTCTGGAAATTGCCAAGGTCGGAGGTCTTCCAGTTGGGAATCTTTGACAGATGGCGTTGCAACTCCCAGTCTAAGCGAAGAATCTCCTCGTAGCGGCACCTGAGCCGTGGAGAGTGCATCAGATTACAAGCTTTTAGTCGCAAAGGGAGGGACTGGTTCAGGACAGCTTGGAAAGAGCAGTCGGTGAATTCTTCCAGAGGGCGTTCCGCTGGCAATTCCTCCATCGCTTCGTGGAGATCAATATCGTTGACATTCAATGGCGGCAGGGTGTCGTAGTCCGACTCTTGTACGGATGGCGGCATGCCCCGCTCAAAAGATACCTCGAGATCCAGCTCGACAATTGTGGTCCAAATGCGCCTGCGCATTTCCTGGTTGAATGGGGAGATCTTGGTGTAAGAAGTCGTGTCTCGGTGATAGCCTGCCAGCATGGCCTGCTTCACGAGGGTGGACGTGGTTAGCCATGCCTTGCTGCGTTTCATGCCATGGCTCTTCAACGCTGTTGCAAGGAGGATCTGCAATCGAAGGACCATGATGTCTGACCGCTTGATATGAGCCTCTTCAATCCATTTCTCAGCGTACATTGTCCATTCTATGGCAGTATAGCACTGGAGACTGTATCCATTCTTAACCTCAAGGGTGGCAAAGTCTGCCAGATTCCATGCACAGGCACAGACAAGAAGCAGCTGCACCACGAATGCCGGAGACAACTGTAGACCGGCATTGTGTCTCTTCTCCCAGAAATCGTCCAGCTCTTTCAGGAAGGTTGGAATATGTAGTATCCGATGGGTCGATTCAATATGCGTGAGAAACAGGCCGACTAACTCTTCAATGGCCGCTCGAGCAGGAAGCAACCCCACCAGAGTCGCTGTATCCGGGTCACCGATAGGTTCGTTCAAGATCTTGCGCTTCCAGAGACCTCTTACGACTCTAGTTAGATCAAATCGGAGAGCAGATAGATGCGGGCTAGCAAGCCGTATCTCTTCAGCAAATGATCTGAGGTCCGGGAACTATTCTGAGTCAGTGGTTACTCAGCCGTGTTTCATGACAGAAATACCTGAGCAATGAGGTTCGCAAAGATACCAGACCCATTATAGCGAGTCTTTGTATCCTTCCCTCGCAACATGATTCGAGGCGCAAGATCTAGCGGCTGAGAAGGAGAAACCGGAGGCTCATCGTCCTGTACCGAGTCCGCCTGCGAGTCCGAATGCGCAGTATGATGTCGAGGACGATGCAGAAGCTCAGTGCTCATAAAGTCCTGGTTAACAGCAGCCTTTGGAGCCCCCAAAACAGTCTCTAGGAAGCGATCACGTTTTTCCTCCTGGCGAGGGCACGCAGTCGTCGAATTTGTCAACTGAGGCCGAGACGACTTGCTTATCCCCGAGTCTGGGGTCGGGTGGGCTGGGGCAGCTGCCGGTCGATCGACCATCTGCATCGGATTTGATGTAGAGGCCGAAGTTGCCGTAGGGTCTACTCGGTCGGGGAAGGATGAGTCCACCGTGCTGGGCTGCTGCCATAGGAAGCCATCTTCGTAGGAGCACTTGGTGGGCGCTTTGCTCTTCAGGCACCGGCCGCAGGTGGGATACTCGCGGTCGCACTTGAGTTTCCGGCTGCGGCACTGCGAGCACGCGATTGTTCGACGCCGCCTCTTGCGCACGCGGTGCTGCAGTGCAGGCTGCTGCCCAGACTGAATGTCGGCCATTTCTGGCATGTATCGCAGCTCAGCAGAAGTCAGGCGCAGGTCAAGACTTTGGGAGTTTCAGCAGCTTACGCGTTGGTCGGCCCGGCCCTCTTAGCCTGTTTCGGTAATGCCGCCCGCGGCTTCCGGTTTCCGACAGAGTATCAGTGCCTTTCTGCCCACCCACCGCTTTCGCTTTTGGGTGCGCCACGCTTTCTTCGTAACCACGCATTCTTCGTCGTTTTTCATGCTTTTAAATATTTTGAAGCTATTCACAACCACAACATGCCTAAATCACCTGAATACAATGCAACCTTATTGGCTGAGGCTGTTGCTTTTGCCCAGGCACAAAAAAACGCGAAAAGAAACATGAATATCACGAAAATTGCGCGTGATTTCAAGGTGTCTCCAACAACGCTACGAAGCCGCCTGTTAAAAGCAAAATCGCCAGCCACACCAGCTACTACAAAGCGGAATGCATTGCAACCATATTAGGAGAAGGCTTTGATATCCTGGATTATACAAATGAGGAATTGGAACCTCCCGCCGACCGCTTCTATTATAGAATCGTGGGCGAACCAGGCGCTTGCCCGCGCGGGGCATCCAGAGAAGCAGGTCAGCAAGATGTGGGCATATCGATTCGAATCGCGTGTACCAGCACACCTAGGGCTTGCTCCGGTAAGACAGAATACTAAGGAATCAAGGCGTATTCAAGCAGAGGATGCAGGACTTCTTCAAAACTGGTACGACCAGCTAGAAGTAGTCCTCCGCGGCGTTCCTGCTCGCCTTGTATACAACTTTGATGAATGTGGATTTCAACCTGGTCAGGGGCGGCCTCGCAAGGTCTTTGGGTCATTAAAGTGCCCTGATATTATAGAGAGTGAGAAAGGTGAAAATATTACTGTAGTTGAATGTATTGCCGCAGATGGTTGGGTTATGGCGCCATTCTTTATTTTCAAAGCAACCAGTGCTTACATGGAGGCCTGGTATCAGGGCAGCAAGGCTTTACCAGGCAATATAATGACTGCAATATCACCAAATGGCTGGATATCTGATGAACTGTCGCTTGCCTGGCTATCAGAGTTCAATACTGCTACAAAGGATCGCGTGAATCAAGGCGAGAAGCGATATCTAATATTCGACGGCCATGGCTCCCACCTTACCCTTGAATTCATCGATTTTTGCCACCAAAATGATATTATTCCTTTTGGATTCTTGCCTTATATAACTCATCTTTGCCAGCCTCTTGATGGGAAGCCGTTTCTTGCTTACAAGCAGCGATTTAAGCTTGTAAATAATGAGCTGGCATTCTGGGGGGGTAGGCCAGCCGGGAAGGCGGAGTTTCTACAGATGATTCAACCTGTACGCGAAAAGGCCTTTGTACAACGAATTATTCGAAATGCATTTAAAGAGCGTGGAATCTGGCCGGTAAATGGCAAGCAAATCATCGAGCAACTCACGAATGGCTTGGTGATACCAGATATTATTGAGCTAGAGGGCCTCTGCTTGCCTTCTCCGCCACAATTATTATCCTCCAGCGTTGAAAACAGTCCTCCTT
>NW_027396933.1:0-28848 GCF_047715825.1 Aspergillus stella-maris | reverse complement strand
GACCTCGCTTAGTCATACATTAGTCAGGTAGAGTTATCTTAGCTAGGCGGCCATACCAGCCACCCAATGGAAGATTATCCATCACTTCCCACACACCACCCGCGTCGCGCCGAACCTCAAAAAGGTTAGGGACGCGATGTCAAAAGCACATAGGCAGCGCCCACTACCCGTCGCAATAATACCCTACAGATCAACCTATCGCAGGACGCGACATACTGGGACCGTCAACCAAATATGCAAAAATGAACTCGCATCGCGACCTAAATCCATGGCATGGCAACCAATGACACCCGCTTCAACAGCACCGAGGCCACCACGAAGAAGAGCAATAATGCCACAAAGCATCCTCCAAAGACACAACCAAACCTCCCCTTCTACCCAGCCTACACATTCAATTCCTCCCCGACGAATTTCACATGGGTGAAGCTCAGCACTGCAAATGTCCATCGTCTTACACGGAGGTCTGAGTTCGGAGGTACATTCCATCTTTCCACTCTCTCTCCCCTTTTGCAAATTATCCATTTATCTCTCGCCGAGCCTGAGCTTGAGCTAATTTGTTCATGTTCATGTTGAATGCAGAACCAGGCCTCTTCTTCTACAAAAACCACCCCATCCGCTTCGTGAATGTCCTCGGCGTCATCGTCGCGCGAACCGATGTCCCGCGCCGAACGATCCTAACGATCGACGATAGTTCCGGTGCGAATGTAGATATTGTTGTTTTGAAAAATGATGCTGTTGTTGTCCCTGCACCAGCGCCTGCGCCTGCGTCTACATTGACCGGATCGAACCCAAATGCGAAAGCGAAACCCAACCCCAAACCGAACGCCGATGCGAGCGCCAGTGCCAATAGCACCGACGAGACCACCATCACGAGAGAAACACACCTCACATCCACGACTCACGAAGTCATCGACATCACCCATCTAACCCCCGGCAAAACGTTCCAAATAAAAGGAACCCTCTCTATCTTCCGCGGCATAATGCAAATAAACCTCGAGCGATTCTTCTCTGTCCCCTCTACAAACGCCGAGATGCGCTTTCTTGAAGCGCGCACGCGATTCCTGCTCGACGTCCTCTCTCATCCTTGGTATCTTGACGAGAATGAGATCGAGACACTTCGACTTCAAGCGGATGAGGAGGGGCGGAAGGTTGAGGAGGACCAGGCTAGATTGAGAAAAAGGGGTAGGAAGAGGGAAGTTAGGGAGGAGAAGATTCGGAGGAGGATTGAGGAGGCTTGGGAGAGGGAAGAGAAAGGTAGGGAGGAGGAAGCGAGGGTTGTTGCTGAGGCGGGGAGGGAGTATATGCGCCTAAGGGCGTTGAAGAGGAGGAGGGGGGGTGATGATGGGGAAGGGGAGGGCTCTACTCCTTAACTTTTGGGGGGGTTATATATGGCTGGCAATGTTCTTGTTGTTATTCAATCTTATATATAATTTTGCAAGATGGTATACAATGAAACGGCCAATGATAAATGATTGGTGACAGAATGCAAACAGAACTTGTGGATATCAGTCATTTCTCGTAATTCGTCAAGCAACGCTATTATGCGCGTCCAATAGAAGCGACACAATGCACAAAGCAAAAG
The DNA here is from genome assembly GCF_047715825.1 of Aspergillus stella-maris. Taxonomy (NCBI): domain Eukaryota; kingdom Fungi; phylum Ascomycota; class Eurotiomycetes; order Eurotiales; family Aspergillaceae; genus Aspergillus; species Aspergillus stella-maris. The sequence goes on along the minus strand of NW_027396933.1, from coordinate 27,266 downwards.
ACAGCACCGAAAACATAGAAAAAGCGACAAACGTGGGTATGTGGTATAATTACAGATAGATGAGAGCGAGCTTATTTGGAACCCGGAATCACTCAAACCGAAATGCAAGCGAGCGATGCCTTATTTACCGGTGACTCTTATAGTCATACCCCGACGGTCCACCACCTTGACCACCTAGCATGCCACGATAGTAGTCCTCGTCGCCAGACCAGGTAGACCGGGTAGAAAGATCATGGTACTTGCTCTTCTCGCGCTCTTTCTCGCGTTCGCGGATCTTGTCGTAGAGTCGGTCGTCATCCCGGTCAAGCTCGCGGTACTTTTCAAGTAGTTCGCTGGCGTTCGTTGACGAGGGCGGGTTGTTGTAGTAATAATCTCCGCTTGACGAAGTCCCCGTATGTCTCAGACCACCCCCGATATCAGTCTCCGAGTGTCTGTAGTCATGACCTGGGTGGTATCCGTGCGACTGGCTTCGTGCGCGTGAGGTACCTCTTCGCGAGCGTCCTCCTGGGCCTCTAGATCCGGGGCGGTAGGGAGGTGACTCGTCTCCGAATCGAGGGCGGACTTTTTCAGCTCCGGCGCTCGTCGAGAAGGAGTTCGCGTGTCGGTGGTGAGAACCGTGGTTTGCTCCGTCGTAGACTTTTCCTCCTCCGACTTGTGCGGTGTAGGGTTTGCGCTTACGTTCGATGGCGGGAGGTGATTTCTCCTCATCTGAATCGTCGACGACGGCTGCGGATGGCGGTTGATAGGTCTTTTTCTCTCGGTCATTTGAGGAGTTGCGGTTCTCTTCGATGGAGACGGCAGGGCTCGTGGACGATTTGTGGCGCTGGGAAGCGACCTTCTGAATTTCCTCGTCGGTGATCGGGGGCAGATCAACACCGCAGTGTTTCATGATATACTGGTCTAGCTCCTCGCGCAGACGGAGGCTAGGCATCTCCGGAAAGAGTCGTCGAGGTAATTCCTTGGGGAACCGCTCTTTTCTGTTGTCGGGATTGCTGATGGGCATGTTCAGCACAGCCTTCTGCAACCGCTCGTACTCTTTTTCTGGATGAGCTTGAATCATCAAGGTAGTCAACACCTCAAATCCTCTCGGAGTTAGCCCAGGGATGTCAGGTCTTTCGTCCAACTTGATTTGCACGAGGTGGTGTTCGGCTTTGATCTCTCTGAATAGACGCGAGATGGAAGACGTTCGATCATCGAAGATGTCTATGCAAGAATTAGCGATGAAGTGGACTCCATTGCGGGTGTCCTACCTTGCCACGGATAAGGGTCTGACGGGATATTGGTATCTGCGTAGTACTTTTGCAATTTGTCGGGCACTACAACGAGCGTGTTTCCAGGAGGATAATTTTCGATCTATGGCACAAAGAAGTTAGCGTACGGTTCCCAATGGAATCCTCCGGCTTAACCTACCAGATGTGTTGCGATTCCCCGCAAAAACTGTCCCAGCCTCTCGGTGGGCTTGTCTCCGTCAAACAGGTTGCCCCATATCTTCTCCAGAGTCGTCGGGAATGTGTCGTTCCTCTGGGGAATCGGACGCGAGCTCCCCCCACGACTGGTCTCGCTGTATTGACTAGGCGATTCCCTTCTCTCCGGAGGTGTAGGACTCAGCCTGGCGTTGAGATGGGGAGGAGCGGGGTACTCAGACGGTGGAGGCGGCTGCTGGAAGGAGGCAGGCGAAGGCGAACTCTGTGAGATAATCGGGGTATGCGGTACCGAATGATCCTGATAAGGCTGAGGTGGTGCCCATTGTTGCTGAGGCGGCTGAGGGGCTTGTTGGGCAACAGGGCTGTTGAGATTGGCCGCATTGAGCTGCTGTATCACGTTCGCGGTTATCTGCGCGACGAGATCTGGTGACACATATGACGAGGGCGCGCTGTTCCCGACAGCTGAAGTCACTGCGTCATTGATGCGACCGGTCTGGTGGTTGGGAGGAGGAGGAGGGGGAGGCCAGGAGGTCTGCTCGCGCGGTGGTTCAGGATAATAGCCCTGAGGAGGGGCCGAATGCGACGGGGGCTGCGATGGGGCTTGCGGTTGAGGCATGTTGAGATGGTCGGATGCTGGCTGATAAGGGTATGGAGTGTCGTAGGAGGAGGGGGGGGGATATGTCTCTTGAGGGTTTATAGGACTGGTGCTGTTGTTGTCTGGTTGACCATAAGGGTTCAAACCATGCTGAAAGCCATCGTACGCCATCAAGACGGTTGGAGTACCCCGCTGGTCAATGAGGGATCAATTTTGAGGTTCGCAGAGTAAAAATTGATGCGGCAGAGATAATGGAACAATGCTGGCGATTGCAAAGAGGAGCTTTGTACGGTGGAAGGCTTTTGTGAGCAGAAGGCAGTGGCGCACAAAGCACTCGAGGCAATGAGGGGCACCACCAAAGGACGAGGAGCTTCAGTGTGAGACGGCAAGGCCTTCAGGTTACGCGGAGAATTTGCTTAAGGTATGGGCAGTGGAACAAAGCAACAAAAAAGAAAACAAGAGCCAGGATGATCCCCTGCAGTCAGGCATCGAAGAGGGAATTTGGAGAGTCTGTTCTTTCAGCCGCGACCGACTGTGCATAAGAGAGCCCGTGGTCATACGTCACAGCCAGGAGTGCCTAAGGCACGGGGGTGTGAGATCGGTGGCGGATCGTCGGCACTTCTGGTGTCTTCTAGGTAACAGCTTTTAATAGCAGCTTATCATAGTCTACTCATTTGCAGGGATAGAACTGGATATACAGAACGGTGACGATGTTCAATTAATGTTGAATCTAAAGATCTGAGCTCAACAAACAAACCATGGTTGCGTTCTGGTTCCCTTGGTTCGACCCAGAGCACCGTTGAGCGACCCGCGGCAGACCTCTAGAGAAAATCAGATAGGTCTTCACCAGATATATATCCGACCTCATCCTCGTCATCGGAGTATTTGATGTTCCTGTTGTCCTCTGCAAGGCGGACAGAGGGCTTCTCTGTCTCATCCGATTTCCAGGCCTTTCCGTAGTCAGTAAGAGCTGTTGGTAGCACTCTGATGCCGGAGACTTACCTTGATCTTTGCGAACTTGCTCTCTTTGTCGTTGCCACGAACGCTTGCGGCTACTTCAGACCTCGCGACACCGTACGAAGCCCAATCGCGGTGGACAGAGTTGGTGCTGACGGGCTGAAGGTCGGATTTTCCTTGGGAACCATAGCCGCTGAGGTTGGTCGCGTCATGACGCTCGGGCTCGACCCAAACGCCGCCTCCAAAGGGCACATTGTCTGTCGCACCCGCAAGAGAGGACCCGCCTCCGGGAGTGTCGCTGGTCAGTCTACGGATAGATCCAGCGAGCGTGCTACCGACGTGACTCTGCAGAGTTGTTAGCACATAAGCCCAAGTGAACGAGTAGTGACCAGTAGGGTTTACGAACAGCGAGAGTTCCACGAGTAGAAAGTCCTCCATCAGTCAGCAGCTTGTCGTCGTCAACAACAGGCTCGACATCTCTATGGCCTTGTACGCAATCAAAGCAGCGCTATAAGACATATCCATTAGCTTCGCCAGTCCAACAAATCGTTATAATACATACTGCAAATTCGTGTTCTCGGCGTTGACTGAGGGCAAAACCATCGAGCGATTTGGTCTTGTCACATACAGAACACCTCAACTCCATTGTCTGACCGCCGGTACAGCCGCGACAGGCGGCGTATCCTTTGTTTGTGGCGGGCTTGCGTTCGACGACGAGGGCGTTTCTGAAGATATCCAACTGCCGCTTGGAGAATTTGTCGGCGCCTCTGAGCTTTCGGCAGACCTTGCACTTGATCCTGTTGGTTGTTAGGCATGCATTGCGAATCTGGTGACAGGGCTGGGCTCGCGCTCACTTCTCTGGGAGGTGGACACTTTCCAGCCTAAAGAGAGATATGGTTAGCATCCACCGGGATAAGGGAATTCTAATCAGTAGACTTACTGCCTCCTGATGTTCTCGTTATATCCGCCTGCGTAGGCGTTGGGCACGCCCGCCATGGCCGAGATCCGACGGTTGGCCATGATTAGCGGGACCAGAGCGAGTTGGCTCACCAAGCAATACCTTTGTCGATATTCTCGTAGATAGTAGAGTGTGTTTGCTTTCAAGTCGCCTCGATGAGAATTAGGCGTTGAACTTCGGTCTCTGTCTCTGGGTGATGGAAGGGTGCCTTGATACGCTTTGGAGGAAGACAAAAAGAAGAGAAGAAGGTGGTTGAAGAACGGCTATGGGATTGAGAGGGCCAAGGAGATGAGGGGACTGCGAAAGGGATCTCGGTTGTAGATTGACTGTATTTATCACAGAACACAATCCTCATCCAGCAAATATCCCATTAACGGTAAATGAGACACCTCATCAATTGAGGATTTTGATGGTGAATGGATGATGGGAAGACAGGCGAAACCGGGGGGTGGAAGATGACAGAAGTGAAGGGAAACAGGCCGAGGAAAAAGACAAGGTGAGTGAATAAAGCAGATTGAGGGAAGCACCTAGAGGTAAGGTATGCGGATGAGGTGTTTGAGGCCTTATCCCGGCAGCAACTGCAACACCTGCACCCGCCGGGAGCAAGCAGCAACCAAGCCATCCAGCAGACACCTGTCTCAGCCACTGAGTCTGAGCACGAGATGCAGCATTCAAGAGTCTGAAAATCAGACTTGCTCATGGTTCGAAGGGAAGGCTATGTTGTTGCTGTCTCGGGAGCGAAGCTTTCATGACTGCAGCAGCACAACAAGGTGACTTCTATCCCAGTTTATTCAAGAACGCGTGATTATGGTCGAAAATATTATAATATGATTCATTCTATCTGCATTAGGGTCAATACTGATGTCTCAAGAAGTGACAAGAACTCCAGACGTACCTCTACATGCAGCGACACCTTCAGCGACAACCCGGTCCATGACCTCCGCCACGCCGCATACAGACCTCCTACCGCGATACCTTCGGAATACCTTCACAGATCACTTCCTCGAAAAATCAATGCAACTCAAACCCTACCTGGTTTGTACGCTAGAGCCACTGGACTCTGTCACTGGAGGAATAACTGTCAACATACAATGACGTATGGTAAACATTGACATCAATCACAGCAGCGCCGATCCAACGTCAACAGGCAAACCCCAGACTCAGTGTTTCCAGCCGTCCCCCGAGTAAATTAAAGACGCCAGAGCTAAAACCCATGTTGCAACGACGACGCAGGATTCCATGATGTCAAAGAGGATGCAGATCTGACATGCAGCCTGCCGAATACCCTGTCGCTTCAAACGGCCGTGCAGTTCCCTGATCCTCGACCCTGCAGGCGCTAGCCTGCCAGATTGCCAGCCTCTAAGCGTGGTCCTGATTGCTTACCGGCGATAAATCACTTTCCTTCGCCAAGGAAGCCTATCCTTCGGCGGACGAAGGAGACTTTTTGGGCTGAGACGTGTTTTGGGTCTTTGTCTCAGCTGCCTGCTTTTAACTTTCAGTCTTTGGGGGCGCAAGAAGCAATAGCATTGAAGGGCAAAATAGTAATGAGCGAGCGTCCAACATCCGAACAGAGCGGCATCTAGCCCCGACCTCCACGGCCACGCTTTTGATGGAGGCTGGGGCAAGCTGCAGGTGAGCTTGTGATGTGCAGGAGGTGGTCAGTTGATCATCACTGGTGGCTAACCTATCCAACGGTCTCGTTGCTTCATCTCGTTTACGGGACGGGAGGAAGCACCCTAGGCTTCCATTCTTTCATCAGCCATGACAGCCATCGTCCCGCAGCAGAGATGATGACCTCAATTCGGTCCCTCCTTATCCCCTCGGCGTAGCAGAGCTGCAACTGCGCGGTTTACCAACGGCCCCTGAGCTCTCTGACCCGCTCGATATTCGATAACCGGAGGATTTCTCAGGATCCTTCCCAGTTCCCTGGGCCCCTAAATCCTTCTGGAAGGCCGCTGGAAGTCGACGGTCTGTAACGCTAAGAGCTTTATTGAAGACGGTCGCTCTTGGTGAGATTATTATGGAGGGGGTGAGCCCACTTGGCTGGTGATTTATTTCAGACATCAGTTTCCCGTACAATTTCCTATTCGAGGCATGATCCTGAGGGCTGCGTGGGCGGATTCGCGGAAGCACTAACTGGGACGGGCCTCCGCCGAGTGGGCACAATCCGCATTCCCCGAGCGACTGAGACTGCTCTGCCTCCAACAAACCCACAAATCACCCTCCCAGGATCCCGGTGCGAAATTCTGAGTCGCTCGCGTGTTCCCAGCGACGCGGAACCTCCAATTTGCCAGCGACCGGTCGGCGGATCACACTCCGTCGCCCGTTCACCATCACAAATACGACGAGGTTGGGCCGACAACGCTCATCGCAGCAAATGAAGAGTGACGTTTCCCTCTGTGCTGGTGCCCGAATCTTGAAAATCACCCCTCTTTACTGAAATCCCAGGCCGATACAATGATGCAAACAAATGAGGGGTGATTGATCGATAGAAATGATTTGAAATCTTTGTTGTGTTTTTCTCGTTTTTCTGGGTCTGGGTGGGAACCACTTTTTCAGTTGTCAACCAATATTGTGTGCCCCTCGGTTCTCTTCAGTCTTCAGGAACACCCGACGCTAACTCTAACTAAGAGCCAACGCCGTTTTCGCTTCCACCTCTGAGAAGAGTTTGACACACAAGAACATTACCGGGGCAATGGCATCTTAATGTGTTTTCAGTTCACGCGCCCAGCGCCAATAATCGGTTGAGGAGGCCTGGAAAGAGTGTCGGTGGCAAAGGCTGTCTTGCTGGAAAGAGGCAGAGAGGAAAGTACGAGGCCATCACCTGAGAATTGGGCATTCTTGCTTTTTCCGGGAGCAGATGCTCATCGTCGATCATCAGTTTGCCCTAGGTACCGGCACCAAGGAACACGATACGGGTTTTCATACGGACCAAGATAGACTCGCGTTCAGTTCGATCCCTCGGTCTGGTATCGAGGTATCGAGGTGGCGCAGAGAGCGCTCCTTGCTTCTCCTGCATTATTCCTGTATAGTCATGATGATGTTGGCATCGGATGGCTGCCGGCACAGATCGCGCATGAATCCGACCATCCGGCTCAGCGTCACGCCGCGACCTACTCTGTATACCATCCGTTCGAGAAGATAAAGAAAGTGACGATCTCGTCTATCCGGTGCCTCCGCTGCCCTGGACCGTGAGTTCGTGATACTCCTCGCTTTTTGAGGGGTTGAGATATCGGCCAGCTCTTTTCTCAACATTGGCTGCATTACGGACAGTATCAAATTCGGGCCGTTGGAATTCCGTCCAGGGTTATAGCCTTATGGACGCCCATCGGCAGATGTAGGCAATTATCAGGCAATAGTTTGCCTCGAAGGCATTGTTTAATGCATGGATGGCAGAAAGATCTGCGTTCATTCAAATGCCGATAAAGCGCCTTTCAATAAAATAATGCATCTCAACTGGATTGTGGCAAGCTGGACGCTTGATATCATATCAAAGAGTTGACAGGCCAACGACATCGCTATCGCCTCACAATTGTATGCAACTGTATGCAGCGCGCGTGTTTTGTACGTGAGATACAGGGCACAGAGAACAGGTCACAATCGGTGATCGACTGCTCGACTCCGTAACCCAACTCAGACATCCGGCAGAGTCAGGCTCAACGACAAGAGTATCATGAGACTCTCTTTTCTTTTTCTTTCTCAATTGACGGGAGGCTCTCCGAGTTGCCAGAACAAGCGTTAGTCGACCAACCACAGCCCTTTGTGGTTCTTGTGCGATTATCGCGGGAAGCAGTCCGACTCAGGCCCGTTCACACAGCAGATGCTAGCTTATTCACAGCCAGTCTTGATGCAGGTAAGGGCATGCATGAACTGTACTCTCCAACTCCACATACATTATTATGGTTATCTAGACTCGATCTCGAATGGGAGAATGTCGCACACATGTCATGCTGTCACTGGAACAACACCGCTGACTGTGATGAAGACTGGACTAACGATCATTCGAGGCCCAGGCCAAGTGGACCTCACTAAAGCATGGCCTTGACTCTGAACGCAACGCTCAAAGCCACGTCGTCTAACGGTCTGACAATAAAAATGGACTTGAAAACTTTGTTCTCACAATTGACCGTTAGTTGGTCTGAGTGATTTTCTCGCCCTTCCCATTCTCCTCCTTTCTCCTCATTTTTGGTCTGTGTGCAACAGCGCCAGAGACTGACAGAGGGGTTCGTGCCGTTTGTGCCTGACAGGCGAGGAGATCAACAAAACACCAACAACCGGCAATCAATTAGACAATCACAGCCAATCCCTGATGGAAAGTCAGACTACCGACGCTAGATGTGATTGGATTGGCGACTAGGCCCCCCGGAAGACAAAACGTGTGCTGTATCACTATCGAGCTCATCGCCTCTCTGGCGTCTCGAGTAGCCTACTCGCCGTCGGTTAACAGAACAAAGAAACAATTCCCACCACGGTGGTAAACGGAAATTGCGAAGAGACACAGGAGGTACTTTGTTTGTCCAGTCTGTGATGAATAATAATACTCGGGGGACTCGGGGAGGACTGGGTAACTGGAGATCATGGTTCAAATCAGAGTCAGAGGCCGTACGGTAACTTTCCTGACAAGCTCCTTTTCGTCCATGGGCGGCTGTGGACCTGCTCCAGTCCTCTCTACTCAGCCCAACAAGGTGCGACGACCTCTATTTATTTTTAGCCACCCGAGCTTTGGTTACCGCGGTGCTCAAAACTGGTAAATATTGATCATAATAATAAGGCAGTAAATATGATATGATGGCAACGAGAGTAAAGAGACTGTAACAACGCGAGGCCAATTTCAAGCAAATTACGGGAGGGTTCTGGGGACAACGCTAGAGCGGCGACGGTCGAATAAGGAGTTCTTCAGGATTTTAGGGTGCTGCTCTGCTCACTAGTCAGCGTTAGTCCGCTAGACGCTGTCCAGACTGTTCTCCCAAGTCCAACTCCCCAACTCGCGTCTCTTGTCTTGCAACTGCCAACAATCCTCGTCCACTCGCGTCTCTCTCTCTCTCTGTAATACAAACTGCTGTCGCTCTCTATTTTGATCTTGCTCTTCATCTCTCTTTTTCTTTCCGTATTCCCTGTCCAACTGTCGCTCTCTATTCTCAGTCTCCTATCCTATACTACTACTCTAGCCCCTCGGTTCCAGTTCCTTGTCGCCCGTCAGCTCTCACCACCAGCTAAGGCCTCCAAAGAACAACCAACATTATTCTTATTTCTTGCTTACCCCTCCGTTATCCACCTGCATTGTTTTCTGAATTCGTCTTTTTTATTACCTGCTGCGATCTACATCACCGCTCTTCATCAGCTGTCGACCGCCTCTTCCAGTCTCCACGCCGCCGCTTTCAACCCTTTTGCAGAGCGCGGGAAAGCTGTCACCGCGTCAGGGGCTGCACTACTCACTAACCACCGGCCTCCCCCAAAAGTCCGCCTTAACCTCAATTAAGCCGGAACCCCCTTGGGACAGTCGTTCCCACTTAGACCGGGCCCGCTCTTCTACTCTCTTTACATCGATCACATCCACTGTTTTGGGTCTTCCATCTGCCTTCCAGACACCTCCCTCTCTCCTCGGCTTGTCATCTGCGAACTACTACATGACTGCCCCCTTCCCCCCTCCTTCTCTGTCCTTCTCTACCTTCACCTCTACCTCTCCCCTCCACCGGACCTCACTCACGCTTTGACTTCTTCCTTCCATGGGCCAAGGTTGCTTTCTCCTCCCGCAGCCTTGAGATCGATTTGTTTCCGGATGATGAACACTGCCTTTTGTTCCTCGATCTAATCAATCGGAAGAAGTCTATACACATTCATACTACATACATAATAGGGTGAGTACTACTCGACTTCTCCCATTGATATACTAATCTAATGCCGACTAGTCCTCGAAACTCTTTCTAGTTTCATCTGCTGGCAGAGAAGATAATAAAAAGGAGACAAGATGACTGTCTGCTACGAACAACAACACTCCTCACGGGGCCTTACCCCGACGTCAATGGCGACCCTCTCAGATCGATTCGAATTAATGAAAGAGGTTGGTGATGGAAGCTTTGGTAGCGTCGCAGTAGCACGTGTACGAACCGCCGGTTCCAACATCGCCCGCCGTGGAACATTGGTAGGACCACTCATCCAAGATGACTAAGGCTCGACGACATACTCATGTGAATCACAGGTTGCTATCAAAACAATGAAGAAGTCCTTCGACTCATTGGCTCCATGCCTTGAGCTGCGAGAGGTCATCTTCCTCCGCTCTCTCCCTCCTCACCCTCACCTTGTCCCAGCCCTCGACATCTTCCTCGACCCCCTTACCCGCAAGCTGCACATTGCTATGGAATACATGGACGGCAACCTTTACCAATTGATGAAGGTGCGGGATCACAAGTACCTCGACCAGAAACATGTCAAGAGCATCCTCTACCAGATCTTGGCCGGTCTTGACCACATCCACGCCCACCACTTCTTCCACCGCGACATCAAGCCCGAGAACATCCTCGTATCCACCTCCTCCGACTCGACCTTCAGCCGCTACTCCAACCTCGTCACTCCTCCATCTACTCCCTCGACATACACCGTCAAGATTGCCGACTTTGGTCTTGCTCGTGAAACACACTCCAAGCTCCCCTACACAACATACGTTTCAACCCGGTGGTACCGCGCTCCTGAGGTTCTATTGCGCGCTGGCGAATACTCTGCGCCCGTTGATATGTGGGCTGTTGGTGCGATGGCCGTCGAGATTGCTACCCTCAAGCCCCTTTTCCCTGGTGGCAACGAGGTCGACCAAGTCTGGCGTGTCTGCGAGATCATGGGAAGTCCCGGCAACTGGTACAGCAAGTCTGGCTCCAAGCTCGGTGGTGGTGAATGGAGGGACGGTGCCCGCCTTGCCCAGAAGCTCGGCTTCACATTCCCCAAAATGGCACCCCACTCTATGGATAGCATTCTGCCTGCGCCTCAATGGCCAGCGGCTCTCAGTCACTTTGTGACTTGGTGTCTGATGTGGGATCCTAAGAACCGCCCTACTTCGCAGCAAGCGATGGCGCACGAGTACTTTGCCGATGCGATCGACCCATTGGCCTTGAGGCCGAGATCCTCTACTGCTAGACTCCTCGGTCGCAAGCAGTCGGAGAAGAGTGTCAAGTCGCCTTCTGCCAAGGACCAATACGAATCCCCCACTCTTTCATCAAAGCCTTCTTGGTTCAGGCGGTCATTGATTGGCCGATCGGACAGCCCGGCTCCTACTTTCGAGCCCGAGCAACCATCCAAGCCAACCATGGTCACATACGAGTCGAGCGTGGAATCACAAAAGCCGAAGCAAGCCACGAGCAAGCGTGCTACTTGGGCTTCTGGAGCCCCCATGCCAATTCTGCCCTCCATCCGCCCCGTCTCCCCTCTCTCCAACGCTGTTACCGCTCAAGCCAAGCCTCCTGCTCACGAGGACTCTGAAGCCAAGTCGAGCAAGAAGATTGGCCGTCAACTCTCGGTCAACTCGCACGGTAACCACTACGGTGATGTTCACCGACAAGAGGCAGAGAGGGCGCTCAACGGAATTGGAAACAGTGGTTCCACGACCCCTAGCCAGAAGGAGAGTTTCTTCTCACATCTCCGCAAACGCGCCCGTCGGCTTTCTGGTCGCAACCAGAACGTGATGAGCGATGATATCGAGGCCAATGCTGGCTGCATGCCTTGGTCCAATCGATCATCGCTTGCCTTGGACACTGCCAACATTGACGCTTCGAGGCAGAACTCGGATCTGTCGGAGCTGGACAAGGCCATGCAGGGCGTCAAGTACTCTGGTGACTCTGCCAACGTACCGGTCAGCATCACTTCGCCTGCCGACTCTATCAAGCGCCAGTCAATGCCGCAAGGCTCTATCCGATCTATGGGTGACAGCCCGGTCTCGACTAGTGGTAACGGTGCGCCCATCTCGAGCCGCACTCGACGTGCGCTGCAGCTTTCCAACCACCCCGTCCATCGCTACGAGACTCCCGAAGAGGAGGATGAGCTCTTGGACGAGGTCTTGCACTCTGCGAGCAGCGCTGCTCGCCGTCTTGCGCAGGCTCAGATGTCCGACACGTCGTCAAACTACACATCCCACCCCTTGCCTAGTCCATACCCCACTCCTTCACCGTCGGCAAAAAATGACGGTGTGTCCTTCCTGGACTCTACACCGAACAACAAGCTACCGCCTTTGGACGGAAAATCGGATCACACCAGCGCCACACGCCAATGGCCTACACCGCCATACGACGAGGGCGACTGGATGAACCCAGCCTCAACGAAATTCTTGACTGGCTCAACCTACAGGTAGTCACTGCACCTGCCATATCAGGAAATCTGTGACAACATCTCCTCTTGACATTTTACTGCAATGTCGTGTATACCTAATCATCAAAGGGAAGTTTTGTGGTTGTTATGCTCAAAAGGCGCATGGGATATGGTGTCAGCTGTTTTGCTTTTTTCTGTTGATTTCTTTTCGATACCTTCATTCCCCTTGCTTCATCTTTACATTATTACCCCATTTCTGTTTCTCTTTCTTTCCTTTACTTTGTTTATAGGGCGCGGACTAGCCCAGGGTTCTTCTCATTTGTCGGCAGTTTGTCTTCATACCCCAAAGGCCTTTTTTTTATAGATACAGACGGCCTCGCACAGCGTTTTCGGCACACACATTTGTTGCCTTCCGGTTCCTTCCTTCCTGCCTGCCTATATCCATCTTCTGCATATCGACACATCCGCTGAGCGGATCGTGCATTCACCGTTCTTTATATACATACCTACCTACCTACCTTACCTATATACTACCCTCCATGTTCACCTTCGGATCTATCTCCACCTCGAGCGTCGTCTTTTCTTTTGTCCCTCCCTCCTTCTACCTACCTACCCTTCCTCTTCACTCACTCTCACTTCACCTACTACTTACCTATCACCTCCCCATTCAATCTTTCCTTACAACCATCATGTTCACAGGAAATGATGTGCCACCACCACCCCCCAAAAATTCTTTTCTCACCTGTACAATTTTTCTCTCGATTTGCATGACGTCCACGGGTGGACGGCTCTGACACAATCTTGTAATATACTGCACCACATTTTCCGGCGGAGGAACTCTGATTGTTTACTTACATAGCTACATCTACCTACATACATATATATACTATCGTCCAGCAGTGGAATAAATGGATTGTCTAATATCAACATTCTTCTCAAATGTAGATTTCCTCATCCTGGTTAATCCTCGTAGTCATAGTACATCATGTTGGTTAAGTACGATTCTGTAAAGCAAGCCGGGCGGAACAACAATCCTCCGCCCGTCGCAGAATTTCATAAAGTCGAACCCGCATCGCGATCAAGCCTGATCTTGAAAGAACATTCCTCAAAGCCAATCTTGCGGCAATTACCGCTTTTCCCATCCTCAAGACTCCTCTCCCTGAGTCGCGGTACCCTTTTTTTGATCGCGAACGCAGAATATTTCACCGTCATTAAGCTACGCTTTCAAGCCGAAAGCTCCAGTCGCAGCTGATAGAGAAGCTCTAACGAGCTCTACGAACCCACGGATTCACCTCAGATACCCCTCCATACACAACCCATACCTCCAATCCAACACAGACACTTTGATTCAAAATGTCCGCCCAACGACAAGCCTCCTCCGCCTCCGTCACCCCTCACATCTCCCCCGCCGAACTCTCCTACCTACATACCTCACTCTCCCTCCCCGGTACACCCATCCGCCCCGACGGACGCAGCCCAACACAATTCCGCCCCTTGAGCGCCGAAACAGACATCCTCCCCGGTACGAACGGCTCTGCGCGCGTGGGCTTCGCGGACGGGACGCAGGCTGTTGTCGGTGTTAAAGCTGAGGTTGAGAGGACTGTTCTTGGGCCGGGGCAGGCGCATCCAGATAGTGAAGGTGGTGAGGGGAGTGGAGAGAAGAAGGGAGGGAGTGGCAGTGTTGAGGGTCAAGGGTCATGGGTGCAAATGGCGATTGAGATCCCGGGGTTTAGGGACGATGATGCCCTTCCGGTGTTTTTGGCGGAGATGATGAGGGAGCCGCTTGTTGAGAGTGTTAGTGATTCCAGTGACAATGATGGTCAGGAAGGTATGGTGGGTGGGTTGAAGGGACGGCTTGTGATTAATCGGAGGTGGCATTGGAGGTTGTATATTGATGTGAGTTTTCCCCATTCTTTATTGCGTTCCCTGATGGTGGACTCCATGAATGCTAACAATGATACTCTATACAGGTGCTTCTTCTCTCACAACCACTGTCATACCCCCTCCCCCTCCTCTCCCTAACAACACACCTCGCCCTCCTCGCAACAAAACTCCCCAAACTCAAATCAAAAGGCGAAGAAGACCCCTTCTTCGACGACGACTGGGACGCAGCAGAGTACCTCTACCCACGCACAAAACCATCACCCTCAATACCCGGGCAAATCAACGTGCACAAAGTCCGACCACCCGTCACATTATTGGTGATCTCCGTGAGCCAAAATATAATCTTCGACCCCACCCGCGAGGAAATCGCCGTTGCGGACGCAGTGCTTGCATTGTCAATAACGCATGATTCTGCGTCTGGTGCTTTGAAGCTGCTTTCGATCAGAACGATTGATCCGCCGTCGAGATTGACGCAGCCGGGTGTTCCTAATAGTGAGAATGTTGCGACGGTGGGCAATGCGGCGCTTGCGGAGGAGAATGCGATTTTGAATCCTGGTACGGGCGAGGAAGAGGTTCCGGGTGTTTGGAGGCCTAGACGGGGTGGTGTTAAGAGGGGGACTATTGCGCGGATGGTAAAGATGGTTCTTGAGAAGGGGGGTGTGGGGGAGGAGGTGCTTGAGGGGTTGGAGGGTGTTGAGACCTGAAGTCGAACGATCCGTGTGAACCCTTGACGTTCGCACTGCGTCTGAAAGAAGGCACGCATCCATGCACTCCAGCGCATCCAGTCCAGTTACGCTGCGCCGCACCGCAAACCTGCGTACCTAATCAGCGCTGGCAGGCCTCGTCACAGCCTGCGCCAGTCAATGTATCTACGTGGAGTTCGATGTGCGAGAAGTATGCCTCAGGAACGTACATGGCACCTGTAGCCCTGTTGATCCGCAGCGAGGCTGAGGATAGTGCTTGCAGTGCCATTAGCCATGTACATAAACATAGATTAGAAATGCATCTGCAACTGCCGGCGCAATTTCGATTCATCTGACTTCTTAACTTCACGCCCTATTCGTATACGGATTTTCTTTGGCCTCAAACATATACCGTACGTCCCTTATCTGAAGAACCTGCAGCGAGTAATGTCTAGTAAACATCAAAGTATGAGTCAGGTGTAAAGTAAGGTCGCAAGCTACCAAGCGATATATATATCTTAACGGTCGAGGGCCCCATGAATTGCACCCACGGAACCACAAAACTTAATCGCCTAGCAACTACGCAATTCAGCAAGCCAACTCCCGGTTAGCGGTAGCCATTCATTTTTTATTTATTTTTTTGCTTGCTAACCATCCGTCGAACCTAGATAAGAGACACTTTGCGAAAGCGCCGCGAGTGCTCCATGCAAAAGGCGAAATGTGAAGATAGGAAAAGGAAAAAGGGCAAAAAAGAAAGCCCAACGCGGGGCTCGAACCCGCAGCCTTGAGATTAAGAGTCTCACGCTCTACCGATTGAGCTAGCCGGGCTAGTTCATATCTTAATCCAACAAATTTGACACTATGAGGGGACGTCAATGACTTGGGCGAGAGGAGAATAAAGTGTTGGTGCGAATCGTTGTATGGGGTATGCAACTACTAGCTGGGTTGCAATAGCAGGGCACAGAGGATGACGAAGAAATAAAGAAGTGAAGAGACGAGAAACGTATTGATATCACGGTATGCAGCATACTATACACGACGCGTGGACCTGGTTCGGTATCCACTGCCGGAAATCATAATTCAACTGAAGAGAGGTATCAGTATGACACCCGAGGTATACACCGCTGATGTCTCTATCACAGCCGCTCCCCGACAACCCCAGCACCTATTCACTCGCCCACCCGTTCACACCCATCCAGTCATAAGCGAAGTCTACCAAATCCCCAACCACTTCTTAACAGGCCTCTTCTTCCCCTCCCAATCAACATATTCTCCCTGGGCCTGAACCGCTCCACTCCCCTGTTGAGCCTCAACAGCAATAGGTGACTGGTCATCGATTTCCACAACCGCACCCTGCTCCTTGTTGGCACCAGCAGCATCCGCCTCACTCGGCTCCTCCAGCCCATGCGCAACGCGAAACTGTCTCCTCTTCTCAGCGTCCTCGACTCGTCGCTGACGCTTCTCCCTCGTCTCAACAGAGGTATGCTGCACGTGCATGCGGAATACAGAGAGCGCTTGCGAGACCGTATCGATTGGGTGAGAGAGTAATCCGCTCCAGGGGGGCAGAAGATGCGCAAAGGGACTCGTAGCGCGGAAGTTCGTCGTGAAAGTAAACGTCGCCAACGACGTCAACACACCCTTTAGCACAAATATTAGTATCAGCATCAATTAATTCCCACATACAACCAAAATCAACTAGAGAAAAAGAGTACGATAGGATGTGACTAACCATAGCAATCCAAACATGAATCCACCGACTCGTCAAGAATTTAAACATGACTGTTCCCTCCGCGGGAAACATATTCGGGTACTGCTTCGTCTTGCGCTCGGCTTCTTCCTTTTCACTAAGTTTGGGACCGGGATAGTTCACGACTCGCCCATTGCGGGTTTGGACGACGCGGCGGGCGCCATGGGAGGGGGGGCGAAATTTGTCTGGTTTTTCGAGGACGCGCTGTTTTTCTTCGGGTTGCTTTGACTTGTTTGATGCGCAGCGGTGGATTGGAGCGCGCGGGATGGGCCTTGTCAGGGCGAGAAGGGTACGTGGTGAGGGGGCGCCTCGGGGGAGGAGGAAGCGGGGGATTTGTGCGGGGGCCATTTTGAGATCTCCGGACTCGTGTGGTCGGGATCGTTGGCTATTGCTTGTGTCTTACGGCAGACAACTTTTTTGGTGGTGACAACTGACTCCGAAAATACCATCACGTGATATACCTACTTCAGGCACCCAGGCAACTTTCCCCCGGTTAAGGCATCAGACCACCTCGGAGCAAGGCCGGGGAGAGCGGAAAAAACTCGCCAGATGTAAGCGAATGGCCGGGCGCAGAATTGACATTACGGAGGGCCATATCCACCGCCATCCAGAACCCGGAGTGTTGTTCTCCCAGTCCCAGTTTTAGCTATGAGCTGGAATGAGATCATACCATGACGGAATGCGCCTGATCAACGATGTTTCGATCTAGCAGGGTTGCTTAGGTGATGATCAATGCGGAAGTATACTGCGGCTATACAGGCCCTTTGATACCGTAATATTGCCTGTAAAATGTAATAGAAGAGACTCGAAAAGACTCAATAAAGAGCGCCTGGTACTCTAATCTCCCTCTTGGACAGCGGTGACCGAATTCCTGACCCGGCAGCGCCCGTTCCAAGCTGAATCATCTGCGTCGTGATTGGCCAGAAGCCGGATCACGGGAGCCGTCGGGGGCAAGCAGGGAAGAAACCAGCTCTACAAATTCCTCCCGAGTTTTTTTCCTTCCCTCCGGCCTGTTTTGTTAGTTCTTCTCTTTCAATTGTCTCTGACTCTCATCGTCTACCAGTCTCTGTACTATACCACTTTACTTTCACACCTCTCTTCTTTCTCTCCCACCTCCTTATTCTTAATCTTCACAATGGCCAAGGGTGCTGACAGCTTCTCTCCCGGTGAGTCTTTTCCTTTCGCGTGCAATTCACTCCTTGGTTTGGGTTCGGCGCGTGGTTGTCTCTCAGTCGATGGTCGATGGCATTCATACGGAGCTCCTTCATGATGGCTTTTGCGACTTGCGAAAGGGCGAAAGGGGGCAGTTGTGAAGGGGATTCGCCTGGCTGCTGTTCTCTCAGCCTTTGAACACTGGCAGTCTCAACACAACCGAGTATAAATTTCAACACTTTCATGTTGGTATCTTGGTCGCCTAGAAAACCTCAATCACCGCTGGTATCTCTAAGCCCTGCGCAATTGACAGTTTTCCTGCTTCACCGCAATCAAACCCACTGCGATCGCACGTCACCATGACCAGCTTTGACGCTTACTGCTTCACCACTGCCTTGAGCAACCACCAAGCCGAACTTGACGAGATGGAGAAGAAGGCGAAACAGAACGCAGACGCTAACAAGTCGATTCCTTCAGGCGACGCCACCAAGGGTGCTAAGCTCTTCGACACCCGTTGCAAGCAGTGCCACACTGTTGAGGACGGTGGTGCCCACAAGGTCGGCCCCAACCTTCACGGTCTCTTCGGCCGTAGCACCGGTTCCGCCGAGGGCTACTCCTACACCGACGCCAACAAGCAGGCCGGTGTCACCTGGGACGAGAACACCCTGTTCAAGTACCTCGAGAACCCCAAGAAGTTCATCCCCGGTACCAAGATGGCTTTCGGTGGTCTCAAGAAGGGCAAGGAGAGGAACGACCTCATCACGTATGTCTTCCGCCTTTTCAAAACATGTTCAAGATGCTAACAGTTTTCTCTACAGCTACCTCAAGGAGAACACCGCTTAAATTTCGCGATAGACGACATAAACGCCCACTGGTGGATTGCTTTGGCGAGCCGACAGACGGGCACTGTACCAATACACCTTTTAGACCTGGCTTCGATTGCGTCGGAACATTGTGGATAACATAGATCTTGTTTCCTTCGCCGTCTTGTCTACTACTTTCATATTCCCTCGGTTTCCTTCACGGTCATGTTTTCATCAGCTTTGTATCATGGTTTACTCAGGCCGCGGCCTTAATGAATAAAAGAGTCTCCTCTCACGATCATACTGCTTCTTCATCCCTTCTCTAACTTGCGACAGTCTATTTTTAACCTGCAGCCCTCGTCATCCCACGTGATTTGTGCTATCACGTGGCTCGGATATCGCCAAGCCGAGGACAGATAAGACTCGCCTTATCGATACCGCCAGAGACCTGCATTCAAGTCCGGTGGCGATGGCCCGTTCTCAGCTGTTGCTTGACTGTACCGCCCAATGATGAGTTGGCAAGCAGGTTGACGATCGACAGATTACTCCAGGAGTCCAGGTATGCAGCGGTCGTAGCATGGAGGGACGATTGGCTGGAAGGAGAGGGTGTTCTCCAGACATGACTCCTGCTGTCTCTGGCCAGAGACTAAGACAGGAGACAGAATTATGATTCGCGAACTCGACGGTTAAGGTCCTCGACAGACAGACGAAGCAGGCCGGAACAGACCGGTTATTCCCAGCAGGTCAATCAGTTGGCACATCGCAGGCACATGACCCCCTCTCACAGATAATTGCCTCATTGGCCCAGCCTCCTCTGCCTGCGCCCCCTCATAAATTCCCCAGCACCACCACTGTCCCCAAGGCGCAATTCACGTTTCCGGTCGAGGAAAGCCAGGTCTGAAGCAGAGCATGCGAGGGGCAACTTGTCTCCTTGTCAGTTATTTGCCTCTTGCCTTGAACATTGGATGAAACACTTGCTATTCACGCTGGACCGGGTGCTTTCATTGCCAGCAGCAGCAACACTAACGTGGACAACAGTCTTGAAACACACTCGATTGAGAAGATACTCCTACCTACCTACCTACCTATATACCGCTGAATACAATTCGTTTGTAACTCTACCTCCTCCCATCCCTCCCTCTCACCCCGGTATTCGTGCGCTGTGACTTGTCAGCCTGGCCAGACCAGACCTCAGGCACCAAGGCTGCTCGGGGTTCGACCTTGTCCCTCCTGTCGTCGCATTATCGCATTATTCTTCAACACTCCTGCGCTGTCTCTGCAGCTTCTTCTAGCTTGCTATTGTTCTTATCTTTCTTCCCCGCTGCTCTTGTGTTGGACTCGACGCTCGTCCCTCCTTCACTTGCATCTCCCCACCTTCATCCTGCTAGTCTCACCAATACTATACCTTAGCGCCTCTGCGAACCTCCCACCCTTCCTCCCTTCTTGAACCACCATCCCAGGCGGTTTAGAAGGACATTGAACACTGGAGGTGGCCCTACAACTACAGAACCCCCCGCGCGCAACGCCGTCCATTATGCTGGACGAGCTAGATAACGTCTTCGACGACCATCCATCGCTGGATGCCTCGCTCGAGGACTTTGAGAACACAAGCAATGCGCATCGCTCACCGATATTTGGTCTCCCGTCGCAACACTCAGGGTTTCGGTCGGAGGAATCAGATGGCGAAGATGAAGATACAATAGCTGCTGGTGATCGCTGGTCGCCGCCCGGCTTTCGAAGGTATGACCATACTCCAGGGAGTGGGTGGTACCGCCACCAGCCCTACGAGCGCAAGATCGACCACGACCGATTTAGCCTCAAACCGACCGTGGGACTTAGCCCATCGCAATCGCGAGAAGCCAGCCCACAGTATGAAGATGCGCCCGAGGCTCCAGCGGCAGGGCATCGCAGCCCTCGCTCTCCTGAAGCGGGAGGGGATGTCGCCGACGTCGCCGCGAATGTACCTTTGCCCGACGAGGCAGCCACCTCACCACTACCACTAAAGGGTCGCTCACCCAGCCCAAGACGGGTCCCTGTTCGGTCCATCGCTGACGCTGAAGCACTGGATTTTAAGAACGAAAATAACATAAGCAATTGTAGGGTTTCCTTGGTTTGATCACCCTGTCCAGCTTGCTGGCGCGGGATATACTAACACCTCGGTTTTTAAAGATATCCGATTCGCTGTGCGTGCAGAAGTTCAACATCGCGAGCCATTTGTCGCTTTTTTTACTTACCTGCGATCCAAGGTCGACCAACTCACCAGCTCGAAATCAAACGCCACATTGACCGTCCTGATAGCCCTAGTGGCCATCGCATTCATGCGCGTCCTGTTTATGCCGAATATTCCATCGGCAATTCCAGATCTTGTCAAGCTATCGGGCTTTGCACGCTCGTTTGAGCCGCTTATCTATTACTCTGAGAACGGCGTGCAGCAGATTGGAACCTTACAAGAGACTGGTGTGGCCGTTTGGGACTTGAGTGAGTCGGTACGAGGGACAAACATGACCAGCGCACCTATTATCGTGGGCCAACTCGATGAGCTGTCCGAGTCGCTCAAGTCGCTCTCCCTCGAGCTAACGCGCTTCTTTGCCAATGTTGACTCGGACGTTGATTCCATCCTCCTGGTTATGGACTGGGCTAAGCGCGAGCTGGAAACCTTGTCGTCGCAACCTCCAAGTAGTTTGCCAACGATTGTATTCGACAATGTGCAAGATATGCTTTCGCGACTCGGGACGCTTGAACGAGTCGCAGGTACAGGAGCTGATGCTACTGAACTCACTACTGTCCCAACATCATTCGGGACAATTGTCACAGCCGTATTCGGGCAGACTTCGGCCCAGCGCACTCGTGCGACTCTCACGCGGACGTTCACTGAGTTCCTGTCTGTATTGGAAGAGTCTATCGAAGGTGAACTGACGCACTCAACGGCGCTGTTTGCGCTCTTCGAGTCCATCGACCGCCAGTTTCTTAATCTCCAGCGCACAGTCGTCCGCGAGTCCGATGCGCAAGAGCGCGCCGAGGGCGAAATGCTCAGCTCCCTTTGGACCCGGGTACTCGGCCCCGATGCAGCCGTTGTGCGCAAGTATGAGAAGAACAAGCGACTCCTCGCAAACGTGCGCAGTCGCACCGTCGCAAATAAGCACCTCCTCATGGACCACCGCGGGCGCCTCCTCACCTTAAAAGTCAACCTCGAGACGCTGCGCCGCAAGCTCGTCAGTCCCTTAGTCCGGCGCAACGACTCAGTCAGTTTCGCCGGCTCCCTCGATTCGGGAAGTGGAGGGCGCACACTCGGCCCCGTGGAGTCGGTAATTGATGGCCAGATTCGAGGTCTAAAGGGAACATACGATTACCTGCGCTCTGTAAGGGAGAAGCAGAAGGCCAAGCTGATGGAGATGGTGTATGGGGCCGGCCGCAAACTGCCGTCTTCGAGTCCACTGCTGAACGATGGATCCGATGATGATACGATAGATGATGCGTGATCTTCCTGCCATTTCCGTTCCTCTTTCTCCTCTCCTCACAACAGTCTTATCATATATGCATCATACATCGGGTCCGGCGTTGTCTGATTGGGTCTCGGGTCGGGTCTACGCATTTACAGGGTCATGGTCGGCGTTGGCGCAAATCTTCTCGGCTTTGATCCCTTACATACAGTACGCAGTGCACACGCCCGTCCATACATACATACGCCGCTTTGCTTTGCATTATCCCACAATACGCCTGTCTAGTACACAATGGCAGATTGGGTCGGATGATGCGGGCCCGCCATCATCATCATTCAACATATTCTCGCATCGCTTTCTCTCTCACCTTTCTTCATCATGCATCGGCGAACAGGGCGAAACCGAAAGCGATAGACAAACGGTCCTGGATTCTTCTATCTTACCTCACCTCCCTTCTACATTGTCGTTCATCTCCGCTCTTTCACGAGCTTGGCGGCCTTGTTACAGATTCTTGACCAGGGCGCGGTGTTCCAATGGGCCTCGATATCGCCTTGTGCGCCGGGGTGGCGCTCAATATACCGACGGCTTGCTGGCGTTCCTGTGTCTCTCTTCTTTCTTATTTATCCGTTTCACGCGGTACTGATTGATCAACTGGTGTTAAGGTCTAGGCGGCTAGTAAACCTAGCTGTCCATGTTTATACTTGCCTTCGGTGTGATTTGGTTTGCTTTCTTTTTCCCCTTTTCTATCTGTCGTTTCTTCTTTTCTTTGCGCTGTGGATGTTTTCCGGTTCTTTACCTTGTGTTCTGTTTTTATTTCATCTCGCGCATATACGGTGTTTGGTGGTAGGTTGGCAGGCGGCTACTACATAGGACTTAGTATCTGGCTAGTATCTAATCTACTACATATTCTGAATCCTGTTCCTGTTGATAATAGGTATCTATGTCATACTAGAGGCTTACCATCCGTGGTCATCGCAATAGAGATGGCCATCAAGAGTCCTTGGATCAGCCCCCCTACTCCCCCCACTCAACCCAGGTATTGTTCCGCCTACGACATCCTGCATCTTGAGTCTTCAATAATTATACACGAAACCATCTACCTGCCCATCGTAAAGCACGGGTCCCCAACAAATCTCATCTCCCTTCAAGACCCCCCATTAAACGCCTCCTCAACATGCTCAGCCAAAAACCCACCCTTATACAATCGGACGGTATAATACCACTGCACAAGCGCACAAAAACTACACCGTAAGATTCCCATTAGCACATCTACATTATCTAATCCCAATCGACCAAGAGCTCAAGAACAACTTAGATAGGGAAACTTACAAACCCGAACCCCCCCCCCCCCCCCCCCCAATCCGAGAACAAGGGTTGAGGATATCCAGACTCCGACGTCGGCGGATAGAAGTCTAGAGTGGTAGTATTTTACGGGATTGGATTTTTTTTGTCTGCGGGTTTGTTCTGGTTTGGTCTTTGGGCGAGGAAGGGGGGTGGTGCTGGTGCTGGTGCTGGTGCTGGTGTAGCTGTGGCGGCATGTACCGGCGCTGTTGTGGATGTCACTTTGGCGGGTTTTAATGGGGTGAAGGCTTGAGACTCCGAGGAACATTTCAGGAGACCTGTGTCCAGCTGGAGATTGCCTGTTTATCACTCGTGAGATGAGGCTTGTGCTGGTCGATAAAGCGAAGCTAGTAGGTCTCGTGTTTGGGGCTCGTATTCGCGGTGCTGGGTGAGGATTGGGGTTGGGCTTTCTTGGATCTTAATCTTTTCAGGGTCTGAGGCGGAGACACTCTTGCCTTATGTGGGGCTATCTGTATCTTAAGTGTTACCGGAAATGGGTTGTCGAGCAAAAGTGTAGGTGAACTGGGCTGTGAAAGGCACTGCAATACGTCTACGGTTTGTTCCGAATATATATCTCGCGCCCACGTACTACTGAAGATGGAATTACGCTTGCGGTTGGCCATCCATTGAGAAAAGAACCATGCGACCGCCTAAATGAAGCCACCAAATTCGTAAGAGACTCCTAAATAGACGTACTATATTTGAGATAGGAATGCTCAATGCGCTTCACCACCACGCAGTCCTTCGTGGTCCAATACAATTTGAGCTGTATATACTCTTTATAGGACAAAATAATTGTAGCTCTATCATAACAAGTCTTCGTGGCGCAATTGGTTAGCGCGTTCGACTGTTAAGAATAACTTGAAAAGGTTGTTCGGCTATCGAGAGGTTGACAGTTCGATCCTGTCCGAGGACGATTTCTTTTTTGCATTTTTTCGCCCCTGGGCGGGAGGTCCCACGTTTTTGCTTTGAAGTCTAACTAACCTTATTTGGACCCCGGCGTCACCTAGTCGGAGATTGGTGCTATAAATGTGTCAATATGTTGTGTCCCAAGTCCTACAACATCTGCTATCATGATAGCTTTACCAGGAACGTATCCTGTTGAGTTGCCCCATGATCAGGGATACCGCCGAATCACCCAAATCCAGTCCAGTCCGTGACCTAGGTCCTGACGAAATGGATTACGAGCGCTGCGCTGCATTACACAACGAGATCCTAAGACGAGGAGTAGAAGGTAGCGGCCGCAAGATGCAGACGGCCTCACCACAAACATATTGGGAGGCATCCACACCCTCCAAGGAGATCACCAGCTTGCTGCGGCCGTCGGTGATTGAGTTCCTGAGGCGCGCTTATGTCGAGCCTCCTTTTCTCCAGAGGACGGCGCGCTGTTCCATTTCGTCCAAGGTCTAGCCGAGCCGTCGCGAATGGTGAACGTGTATGTCTGCTGTGAGGACTGGCGAGGCGCCACCAGGGACGTTTATTCGGCTCTATGAACTCAGTAGGCTTCGGAAAGGAGATAATGAGGGCATTCTGTAGGGCGACTACCTCCTTGATTGGTCCTGGTCATGACCTTAGAGACTTATGCTGACTGCTTTCTCCAGGTTGAACCAGGATACCATGAAAGCAAGCTTCATTGCAGACTATGATGATACGCCGGGTGTCTGCGCCCTTCCGTTTGCGTGGATGCCACTTGAAGTCATTCTAGATGCTTACCTTCAGATGATCGACGAGGGGAAAGTCGAGGTAATTACTGATGAAAGGGCAGATTATCTCATGGAGGAAACTGACAGTGGGTGGTTTGATTCACCAGTACACACCTGCAGATGTAGCGAAGGCTGCCGCTGCGTTCAAGCGTCTTGTCACTGCAATCCATGCGCGGATGCCAGAAGAAGAAGATGACAGCAAGGACAACGACAACAACGATAACGAGTCTACCACTAACTGGAACGACCTACCGTGGTATAACCCATCCTTATTAACACAGAAGCACCCAAACATCCTTCCACCCTCATCATTCGCAAACGAGTTTCTAACGGCCACCGCCCACATCAAGGTCCGCTTCCGGTATATCGCCCCAGGCCTCCGTTTCCCCACGGCATCCGAGTTTCTAGACAGGCAGCCCATCACGGACGCGGACTTTGCAACACCACGCAGCAACGCCTTGGCCCAGTTCCCCGGCAACTGCCCACTAAGACTCTTCCAGGTCGAATGCGACCCGGACAAGCCAATCCCCGACCCAACAATCTCGCACTGGACAAACCCGCGCCCCTTCCCAGCAGCCTTCTATATCCACCCAGTCGTCCAGAAAAGACGGCTCTGCTACATCAACGGGTGCCACCTGTCACTGCCCTTTCTGATTGGTAAAAGGGGGCACGCGCGGAAATCAAACAGGGAACCGCTTGGGCGGGATAATCTAGACTTTGAACCTAAGCCGCGGAATGAGCATAAGGGGCTTTATCAGCCGGGGATGACGGATGGATTTGGGGACCGCCATGATGTGCAGATTCATAAGGTATTAGCGAACTGGGCGGGGAGGGTGGAGAGGGGGGATTGGGATGTTAATTGCGATGGGGTTGGAGGTGGAAATTGAGAAGTTTAGGGAGGCGGATAGTGAGGAGCATTGGGGGGGAGTTTTGGATTGCGCTGTCATGGTAAGGAGGTAGGTAGGCCTGGCTATAAAAGCCCAACCCATTGCCCTATTCACTGGAGTCTCGGCGAAACGGGGTGGCGATCAATTAGCCTTGAAATCAATGTGGACATTAACAGCCACGGAGCAATGCTGACAAGGGAATTTGGAGGAGGGGGGAGAATGGAAGTATTTGAAGAGGCCTTGACTGCTTTCCCATACTGCTGGCGCCTGAACGTTCCCGGCAAGCATCAATCTGGATTGCATTCGGCTAATGATCGTGCGCAACTTGGGAGGTGAAAGTTTGGTTTTTATAATTAAATACTCGACTGCAAGCTCTTGTAAACAAGTAATAATGTGACAATCCAAGTGTTGCTCGACTGCTTTAGGGAGACAAGCGCATTGTTGGTGGCTTAGACAATAAGTTAGAGTACCTGCCATTACGGCATGCGCAGAGCGATCTTTATAATTAACCTGGGCAACTTAATGGTGATAACATTCTGCTTCTGTGAGGTCAGGCACTTATTATCTTGGAACTGGCGTCTTTATTATAAACGGCGGCACTTGAGTCTTAAAGTGGTACAGCTGACATCCCGTAGGGAGTTCACCCCAAACCGGAATCAAGTCGGACAATGATAGCTGGACAAAGAAAGGTGATGATGTATCGCTGTTCCATTCCACAACTTGTGATTGCGACCGGGAAGCTACCGCCGTGGCACTTTGTACAACCTGCTACTTTGTTCCTCACATTGACGCCGCCTTTTAGTGCCGACTTCGTCTGGTTCGACACCGACAGCGATATTGTTCAAATACGCATAGCTTGGAGCAACAAGCTCGGCAGTAAGCCGGCCATTAAAGGTATCGTATGGCTTGAAGGAAATCTTCCTGTGCCGAATCATAGGCCCTTCAATATTTTCTGTGGCGGACTTTGGATTGGTAAGGGCTTTGAGCAATTCAGCCGTGATATCAGCCTCGTAGAGATGAATATATTCGTGGTCCATTATGTTGGTTACGACAAGGCGTGACTAGAGAGGAGTCAGCGGGGGTTTAGAAGGATAAAGAGGAAATGAAAAAGAAACATACAGTATAGCTTGCCGGCTTCAGCGCCTTAATCTTCCTCCGTTGGAGCTGTGCAAGAGCTAACAAGAGGCAAACAAAATACGGATCTTTAGTCCATTCTATTGGGGTTACTTGAGCTAGTCGCTTTCTGCCAATTTCCATGCCAATTCGGTTAGGTTGGCCACGGGAACCTGGGCCGGGCTCAAGTATCTTCTACGGCATACTGTTCGAACAAAAGGGCAATAACTCTTATTACACGTAATCAAGCGTATACCGCCTAATCAACCGCCTACCTTGTAAGCTTTGCC
>NW_027396932.1:0-30515 GCF_047715825.1 Aspergillus stella-maris | reverse complement strand
CGGCTGTCACCTGACCGCCAAGCCAATTACTAAGCGCTTTCGGGTCGCCGGACTAAAATAACGAGTCTATCCGAGCTGGATCCTCTTGAAGGTCTGAGTACACAGCTCATGTGAGCTCGCAGCTGAGCTCATATGAGAGTCACCCCTGGACACGTGATGCCAAGACAATTAATAAGCAGAATGTCTCAAGCGAGGTAGTGGTATTAATTACAAAGGTACTGTAATGAAATACCATGTATATTTTTAGGCTCTAATTAACTATTACTAAAATCTTTGGTAAGCAGCTACCAGCCAGTTTGCAAGCAGTTTACAACTGCTTGCAAACTGATTACTAGCCTAACTACCCTAAGTCCTAACTACCTAACCACCCTAACCACCCTAAATACCCTGGCTGGTACTAGGAATACAAAAAACACTAGTGAAGTGTAGCTTAAGTAGGGTAATAGTGGTAAGTAACTGTGATATCGGCCGTGGATCGCCATCATCGAGGTTGGGATAGCTACAACTCGCGGCTGGCGAAGTTGTCACCTGACCAACTCGAGATTGGCGAGGAAGCTGGCTGAAGCCACCGACCTTGGCGAGAGTGCAGATTATCTCCCTCGCTACGGTAGATAAATAGCAGTAGAAAGCCCGTCTCACCTAGGAGGCAGGCAGGCGACAGTCGAGGCCTCCGGCCTGCGACCTCGCCGCCAAACGGGCCAATCCCGGCCCGCGGTCCAACACAATCGACTTCATTCCTATGAGTGTTACCACATAACAGTATTGTAAGATGTAATATTACCTAAGCTTGGCCCAATGTCACTTGACTACCAAGCTGCTTAATAACCAATTTTGTCTCGAGCGACCGAATTTAACCGTGGACATAGCTCACACGAGCTCCGCGAACAACTCACGCGAGGTACACCCCTAACACGTGATGCCAAGACCACTTATTAAGCAGGAACCGCCCAAGCGAGCTATTACGTCCGGTATTGTATTGAGTCCATATATTTTTATACCACATTCCGAACGTATAGTAATAATACTCCCTTCGCCACTGGCAAGTCCAATAATACCCTTTTAAAACAAGCTAGCAGCAATTATAATGTAATAACAAGCAACTAAGAGCTACGAACTACTTGTATAGTCACTTTACAAGTGGTTTGGTTCGAATCAGACATGTAATTGTCAACAGGGCAGCTGTCTTATAGAGATTAGTGGTTGGTAAGTGCTTGAAACTTCTCAGTTAAGTTGTAACATATTACAACCTGAGTTGAGGGTCACGTGACTGACAGGACGCTGTATGCCCCACTTTGGCACAACGGACCAAAATATCAACCTCAGCCGACCTGATTGTAACGTGGACCACCGTTAATTAACTAGCTTCTTTGCTTATGTCATGGAATGACAGTGAACCCAATCACAGCATGACCGGGATAAGGAAACAGTGAGAATTGTAGAAAATCTTTTGGTACGGAGACAGTAAATGACTATCTGAAGTACAGTAGGGAACTTGCTTTGATTCATCTCACAGGGTCAATGATGGTGGTGCTGAAGAAAAGGGCCGGCAACAGGATTCCATTTCCGCCATAGGTCACCTGACAGTACACCCCAGCACCTACCTACAGTACATTCAGTACGAGGTACCTAATTGGAGAAGGCCACTATGGGATATCGGTAAGGGACAACTTGGAGAGTGAAGAACGGGTGGCGCCATGGAGTCCGACTATCAAACAGTATAGTTCTGCTGTTCGCTACTATAGCCACTCCTATCAATGTCGATAACCGAAGCCCGCTCCAACAAAGGGAAGAGGTCTTCTGCAGAGTAAAATAAAGCTGAGGGAAAAACAAAGTTGCTGCACTGCTGATTCTCGAATGAGACCTAGTATTACTAGGTCTTAAAAGTCCTGGCCTGTAAGCGCTAGGAATCCGTTTAACAGAGGTGGGAGTGTAGTAAGTCGATGGTGTCGTTGGTATGGTAGCCACCAGCTGTTTTCTGAAAAATCTCACTATGCGGTGTACCTATTCTGTGATTGTAGCTTATCTGATGACAACATGAAGGAAACTCATTCTGAATCACGATGGCTTCAAGACAACCGTTGTAGGCTAAAGGCCAGGCAGGGTCTCAGTTGAGGGCTAGGTACCTAAGAAGGGCGGCCGCAAGATGGGAGGTGTTCCGATTGGCGGTCTAGCTAGGAATTTCACGTTGACGAGCAACGGTTTGAGACTCTGAAAGATCTAGGATGACGTAGTAGAATCAGGGCTTAGCTAGGGACACAAAAGTGTTGTTGAAAGAATGTTACAACTTGCGAGCTTCAAAGATGGCTGAAAGGGTCATGAATTTGTGAAAGAAAACCGAGAGTTACGCTAGGAGCATAATCAAAAGGCTGATGATGCATTGGAGAACAACAGTCTCCAGTTCTCTCTGGGCTTTGTTGCACAAGATTGGAGAACTCAGGTATATTTTGTGGCTTTCTATAGATTGTGTGCATTCTAAGTGATAGGAGCCAGCCAACTACAATCAGCCACAGAGGAGAATCTAGCAAATTCGGGACGTGAGTCATGGCAACACCCTGACAAAGCTCGCGAGCGCATAACTGACAAGGTCAAGGCTGAGTTAAAGGTCCCGGCGGCCCGGACACGCGGTCTTCAGCAGCCGGGATCGACGTGCGGCCTGCGCAAGCCGGAGCCATTAGCGCATCGTATCTGACTATTACCAGGTAGAAGTTTTCTCAGCTTTCTAGGCCCTTTTATCATTCAATCGCAGATGTACAGCATGTTTCTAGACGTTTCACCACAATTGAGCAAAGCCCACTGCTGCTATTGATAGTTATTGACACCCAACAAAGGTCTAGGCTTGTGGTAATGGTGTGTCTTCCAACCATGCTTTCTCTCACAGGTAGCTGCTGCGACAGATGCAATGGGCAAAAGGCCTCAGCTCCGTCTAACTCCGAGCCTGAGCCCAAGACATGGCTCTTTGGGCTTTTCTGCTACAGCCATTGTTTTGGATCTCTGCTCAAAGAGGCATGAAGTCTGCTCAAATGATCAGTAGAAGAGTTCTCAGGTCGGCTTTCGTAGAGCCCGAAAATGCGATCGCCGTTGGCGCTCGTAACGGTGCGCCACTAAGAGATGGAACCCGATGTCCTCCAGTGTCAGACATCGCGAAAGAGATCGTGAACGACGAGAAAACAAATTTCTCGGCAAGAATGCCTGATTACCCTTTATCTGGTGGAAAGCTTCTGCTGGATCCCGAAGAATGTTGAGCGCAGCCACTGGGCTTGGCGTAAGCGGCATAAGGCTGCAACGTCGCGAGCTCTGTAAGTTGTCTGATATGGTAGCGACCATCAATCTTCGAATAGCCTCGTTTTATACTTTGCTTTGTTATTTAATGTCCCGACTAAATGGGCTACCATGGATCAGCAATCAGGTTCAAGAAAAGAGGATTACTATACTACAGAGTATGGGAGTCAAAAGTCCCAGTGATATGACAAAGGGCAAAGCGTGACTTTTCCTTAAATACTTCAATACATAAATGTTTGTTACAGTTCCCAAAATACTTGTGAATAACACTTTACCAAAAGGTTGAAGGACATATCGGGCCTGTGGTCTCTTTGGGTTCAAGAACAACAAAGAAAGTCGCCACTCAGCTCAAACAAACAATACTCAGGAGATCCAGAACAATACCAATCCTGTAAGTTCTGCCCCTGCTTTTCCTAGGATTATACGTGTCTTTTACAAGCCTGCTACTCCAGGCGTCTTTCACGGCCAGCTACCTGATCAAGTGACCACACACATCTAAACGGCTCAACAGCGATACACTGAGTATTTGGCCCAGGAACAATCTCAGTCCCTGTGGTGGTCCATGGATATCTCTAGGTCATGCGCTACTTATGTAACTGAAATGTAAAGCGCTTTGGACTGGTCATTATACTCTGAAATTTCCAGGGAGTTGACCGTCAGTGAGTTGTCTATAAAGTGGCACAGAATTCCAGAAGAGGTTTGCATCACAAGATTTACATCACACAGGCAAAATGAAAGAAGCAAATCATCAAGAAGATGAATTGAAAAAGCACTGTCCAGGACCAGTCTGCAGGGCAAAGCCCGTAGGTAAGTTATCCCAAGTGGCCGCCAAGGGCATGCATGATAACGTAATCTCCAGCCGCGATTGGGCATCTATTCCATAGCAATGGAGTTGCGAGTGCCCTAGTCGGATGGGGCGGACTTGCTACTTTGGCAAAGGACGAAGGACTGAAGGTAAGTGGTACTGCTAGGATATGGTTGATTATGACTTGACACTGACCGGTTGAGAAGGAGATGGAATTTGTTATTCCGGATGACCAGGTAAGTGTGGCTCAGTATCTGTATAATTTTCTAAGAAAAGGAGCTAATCGTGAGGAAAACTTCAAGGTTGATGCTGCCAGACGAGTTTTGGAAGCCAATGGGCTAAAACCCTGTGTTAGTCCTACTTGTCAAGAGCTCAAAGAAGACCGGATTCCTGATGCGTTCTTTGATGACGATGGCCCTGTTGTGAAGAACCAGCTCACAGCATTGCATTACGAGTTAATAATGTCTAAAGCTCGGTTCCATCAAGTTGCACATATACATGTCCACCTGAGCTCACAACACGAGTCTTACAATATCCTGGCGATCCATAAACAGAGCCGCTTTCTATGGTGGCTACCTGACATCAAACTTGATAATCCTGCCCCTGATGATCGCAATCTGATGCTAACAACCGATAAAGCTCGAATAGGAAAGGTTCATAACTGCTCTGACGAGAGCGTTGATAGGAAGAATCACTTTGGTGCCTGGACAGATCTCCATCCCATGCAGATACCCACTCATGTCGCGTTTGTGGAGGCCATATATAAGCTTTATTGCAGGGACTTCAATGTCTCTAATCCTTACCACACTCACTGGGACTCAAAGTTAAGATGCCTTTGGGACCATGATGATAAGTTTAATGGCAAAATGGCACCAGAGTTCCAAGTGTGCTGGGATTTTAAGACAGGCCGTCACAGACCCGATAATGTAACCGCTTGTTCGGCCCGAGAGGATCTGACTTCGAAGCTTTTATCTAACAACGACCTTCCTGGTTACCTTCCTGGTTGCTTTCCTGGGCTGCGTTCTGGGCGGCGTATCTGATTCACTTGCTTTTTTGCCCCGGCTTATTTGTTCGTCGTTAACACTCTACAGGAAGTCGGAGGCCAATAATAGTAAACAACACGGTGGATGAAGACAAGGACGGGAGTTA
Organism: Aspergillus stella-maris; assembly: GCF_047715825.1. Classification (NCBI taxonomy): domain Eukaryota; kingdom Fungi; phylum Ascomycota; class Eurotiomycetes; order Eurotiales; family Aspergillaceae; genus Aspergillus; species Aspergillus stella-maris. The sequence goes on along the minus strand of NW_027396932.1, from coordinate 25,282 downwards.
GAACCCACTACGAGCTTGGGGATCTTTCTGCTCTGAGGTTCCCTGCCTTCGAAGGACTGTTATGGGTGGACTTATGGGCCTGTCTTAATTGGTCGGTCTTGGCTGGTGGACTTGTTCTTCCACATCGTTCGCTTCCTCAAGCCTCTGGACCGCTGTGAATTATTCTGTTTTGTGGATTTGATTGATTGGGTGATTTATTCTTGTGTAACATAGTACCAGCCGATAATAAAATCGTTCTAGAATATGCCTTGGATGGCCGTTTCGTCCCAAAAGGGTTGTAGCGTTTGCGCTCCTCACCCGTAGGTTTTGCTTTCCAAGACACTCATTTCTACTCCTATCTGTTCGCAAATCTGGAGCTTTCTGGATGAGTCACTGAGACAATGAATCTTATCTTGCAATTTGCAGGATAGCTTACCTCGTGTAGCTTAAATATCCCCGGTCCCCTGCTTCCCAGCTCCTCTTCCCCATCTTCTCCTCTGTTCTCTCTGCACTTCGGTTTACCATCCTCTCGCTCTGCCATCCTCCTCTTTCCAAGTCTCTTCCTTCTCTCTTCACTTTGGTCTATTCATCCTCCCATTGTACCACCCCTCGCCCTATTATCGTCCTATTCTCTCGCCATCCCACCCTTCCGCCGTACCGTCCCTGCGTTCCAGCGTCCCGGCGCTCCACCTTCATTGCGAACATCTACCCTCCAGCAATTCAAAAGTCCGGCTACTTTTCGACTTTTACCAATGAGCGGTATATCATAGCCTACGCAAACATGTCTACTACACTATCCGGAGTGACCGACATCGCGCGCGCGGCAATCCACGCCGTCACAACCTCTGAGTTGTTAAACACGGTCAAGTTCGCCGTAACTGACAAGGCTGCTACGATCCTTCACACGGGATCGAGTGGCCTCGTCGATGTTTGTCACCCAAGCACCCATCCATCCCATGACGGTTGCCCAATTCGAGACAAAACGCTAACCCATACCACTCGCTGATAGGATCTTCGCATTTTGGTCTGGATGGACCAAGAAAACTCACTCAGAGGCTCAGTCTCTCAGACCTGCAAGGCTGCCCTTGCGGTCTCTGAATCCACCAATTTTGTCACCGCTCATCCCGGCGACGACATCAGGGACAATCATACCGGCTTGCCCATTCGGTTCGTTGAGCCCATACGGTTCATCGAGCCCGGACTCGTAAGTGACTCCTACCCCATTCTCTATGTTGTGACCCCCTTCTGATGACGAATAGAACGGTCATGCCGCAGCAACATCCGACGATGTTGTCCACAGCAACGGTGTCCCCTTTATCTCACCTGTTCACGCGCTGGTCGAGACGATCATCGATTGCCCGTGGCTGCCGGAAGCCCAGGTAGATGCTGCCGTTGGAGAGGCGGAGAACCTGTGCAACGTCGCCCTGAGATCCCAGAACCAGCCTACCAGGAACGGCCAGCTCACTTTGACCGAACATCAGTACATCGCAATTCTGTGGAACCTCGACCGCTTCACCAGACTGAGTGCTTTTCCCAGTTTGCACTGGTTCTACCTGTTCCGCCTTGTTTAAGCGGCTTGAAGACCTGAACTTTTGTTGGAGAACCTCCAACCGCGACCCGACCTTGTCGCTGGTGACTTGATTTCTTTCGTACCATGTCAATGTATTGCTTGTTTTTTGATATCCACCTCACTGTGTCATTCGTTTATTGTTCTGGTTACTTGTCTTGGATTTGCATCGCGAGGTAATATAGAATGTTTTGCTTTGGACCTGACCCGATTCCACATAGTAGCGTAGTAGTAGTAGTAGTAGTAGTAGTAGTAGTAGTGATAGTAGTAGTACTAGTAGTAGTACTACTAGTAGTACTAGTAGTAGTAAGGGCCGCGGCTCTGTCGATCCCGCCCGCAGGCCCGACCGGGGTACCGTCCAGGCGGGTCGCCACGTGCCACCCAACTTGTGCTGTTGCTGCAAACAATTTAGTACGCAGAAGTAGGAGAACAGCACGAGCGATACATGCTTCAGAACAATGAAACGGAGTAGCGACTAGAGTGCCGAAAGTTCAGGACCACAAATCAAACTAATTCACGCGCCTCACCATAACAGCCAAACAGGATATACCAGTCGATTCCAGCATCTCCGGCGAGTTCAACGAAGTGTGGGAGTTTCGACAGAATGGCATCCCATTGGAAGGACGTTAGGCGCAAAGGGCTGTTGCTGTCGGTAAGGCCCTGGTAGTCGCGGGCAACAGGGCGGAGCAGTCGCGCACGCTGGACAGCAGCACGGGTCGGGGCAGAGCATTGCAGAACGATCTCCGCCAGGCAGTGCACCGGGGATACAAAAGGTACTCCGTTGTGTAGACTAATGTCGCGCGCAGTTACAACGACATGTCCGTTCTATATCCGTCGTCAGTAGGTGCAGCAGCCTGAGCATAGGAAGGAAAGAGCAACTTACAAAGCCGGCCTCAACGAACTTGATGACCGTTCCGGTCACGGTGTGTCTGATCTCATCCATAGCGTCCGCAGGGCCACGGAAGCGCAAAGGGCTTAGCGTAGGAAGCGCCTGTCTGCAGAGCGAGGAAAGAAAGGCCAGATCAGCGGGGACTTGTTGCTCTGATTCGTTCCAGCCCATGATGAGGATCTCCTATCGGCGAGGCGTATCTGTTAGGTTCCTGGTTTAGCCGGAATCCATCCTCATAGGATTGGGTATGTTGGGTGACAAACCTCGATAAGAGTCGGGTTGTCAATGTGTTGGATCGTGGCCATCTGACCAGTTATCGCGAAGCTGATATCTTCAAAGCCTGCTGAGGATGCGAGCTTTTCTATAGCTAGTCGGGCTATGCCGGTCGCTTGGCCAAGAGCAATCGCCATGGTGAGACGGTCCGGGTGAGGGCGAGCGCTAGATTTTAGGGCTGACTGGGTGCCACGGGAAAAAGGAGATAGAGCTTCAGAGAGTGATATCGTGACACGAGGTTGCTTGGAGATGTGGGGGGTGCTGCACGAGAGGAAGATGGTGTAGAGGGAAAGCAAGGAATGGGGAAGTCAGGGGCAGGCGAAACAGAGGCATTTAAGTCACAAGGAAATGGAACTTTGTGGAAATGCAAAAGCTCAGCTCCATTGTTTCGGTGTCTCATCTACCAGACTAAAGAGTTGTGAGTCGGGAAAAAGCAGAAATGAGTGTCTTAGAGGTAAGCCTACGAATGGGCGGGAGGAGCGCAAATAGTACTTAAGACTTTCTCTACAACAAAACTTACTATTGGCCAAAGCAATGTTACACAAGCAGAGGTGACAAAATGGTTTTCAACAACAAAACAGGTAAATTAACACAAGAACTACAAGAGGAAGGCCCATCGTCCATCCAAGACAAGAAAATCCGATCAAAATAGTTGCAAAGACTCCCTCATTCCGACAGACCACCTCAATCACCAGATATAACCCTTGTTTTTAGGACCTGGAGTATAACCCGGGAGTCTCCCCTTCTCCAGTAGCCAGACTGTTAGTTCTCGTCGTATATTGACACCAGGTGTAGCACGATCTAAGCGTCCCATATCAAAATCCCACCAGCGCTGGGACTCTGGCGCAATGTTTCCGGATATCTTCGCATCATGCTCTTCAAGGCCCGACACCTTATCTGCCCAGTGCATTGTGTAGCTATCCTCGACGTGCCAATCCCGACACTCCAACGTCATTAGGGCCTCCGCGAAAGCGATGTAGGTGGGCACCTTCATGGGATGGAGATCTTTGCTCCACACCCCTTCACACTTCCATACTCCCTCGCACTGATAGACAGGGCAATTATGCACTGGCCCAATTCGACTTATCTTTGTTCAATGAAAGAGAGCTTGCTTAAGGTAGGAAATACCATGTGGCTTAATGTAAGAAAGACCAAGTCGTTGCTGAGCGATATGGATGAAACCATAAGACCCCGACTGACCCCATTGGCAGCCTGAGGCAGAGATATATATCTTAATAAGAATATAGTAAAGGTGTCCATGGAGATATCTAGAATGGTATTGATATGATTACCCAGTCGCGTAACAAGCAAATCAGAGCCACGAGATTCTGTTTAGTCAGATTTACAACTTTGCATGGAACCATAGGTATACCCCCTTATTTACCTATTCAGGTTAACTAGCCTGGACTTGCTCAACCACGTAACTCATATACTTATTTATGCCTAGTTCACAGGCCCTCAGACTACGCTGTAAGTGGCCTTAGTCTACCCAGACTAGAATGCGGAGAGTTGGCCTGATAAAGTATCTCTCTGTCTCTGCACCGCTGTAGCAAGGTGCGGCGTACGAAGGTACGGCAGGGAGCGGGTTAGAGAAGGTGGGAGGTTGAAAGGCTGGTCGTGAACTGGATCGTTTGTATTCAAAGAAATCATACGAAGTAGTCGGGGTAGGAGGAGAAAGGGCTCCTATTGAGTAGGCACGTAGGTATAAAGGATCCCGGCGCGACGGGTTTAGACTTGAGATATAGGAAGTAGAGTATAACCTTGGTCAAGGATTCCATTACTATATACCCAAAAAGAAGACCACTCTAAGAACAGCATGCATATCCAGAAATGCAATACAATAGAAAGCGGTACCCAATGACTCTCGGCCCATTGGGATTTACATTATACTAATCCAAAATCCAGTATCAACGCTAAACACAGACAAGATGGGAAGATGAGAAGATGAGAGACAAACCCCAACGATTATAATAAGATAAATGCAAGATATATAGCCAAGATCCCGAATATCCAACCCTTTTATATAACCCAACTCACACTGACTACGCATACCGCGGCGTCGGCGTGTATCCAGGCGGCGGCCCATCCGGGTGCCCAGGGTACGGAGCGGGAATTGGACCGCGCGGCGCACCAGGGCCAGGGTATGGGCCGTACGGACTGGGGTAGGGACCCTGAGGTGGAGGGCCAGGCGGAACCTGTCCGTATCCTGGTCCTGGAGAGCGAGTTAATCGACGCATTTGTGTCTGTTGAGGCGGTGGTGGGCCGCGCGGCCAGGCGGCGTAGCTTGTTGGGGCCGGTGGAACGGGCTTCATGGTGTATCGGGATTTTCTGCAGCGGCGGAGGCAGCTGATGAGGATTGCGATGACAATGAGGCCTCCCACGCCTGCGACGACGGGGATGATGATATTCTTGTGTGCTTCGATCCATGATTTGGAGCCCTGGCAGGTGCCGTTTTTGCAGCGCCCGCCGTTATTGCAGGGGGTTCCGTCGAGGTAGTTTTGGCTGTTTCCTACGCATTGGGTTGTCATGAAGGAGGAAGAGGTCTCGTCGCGGCACCACATCTGGCAGACGGGGAATTGGTCCTGGTCGCACGAGCGTGTGTTGTTGCTACCTGTTACTGAGCCCATATAGCTCTCGCATTGGGCGTCACGGCTTGTACATTGGCCACTGGCGCACTGAAGACCGGACCCGCTGTCACCACAGTCGTCACCATCGTCTAACCAGGAGTCGGTAGGGCATGTGCTGGAGTTGCCAGTACATTTCTCCTCCAGATCGCATTCGCCGGTGCTGGGACGGCAAATGTAGTCGGCGGACGCGAACTGACATGAAATGCAGCAGCCGTCATTGGCGTCGTCGCAGGTTGCACCGTCTTTATATTTGCAGGTGCTGGGGTCGCAGCACTGGTTGTCTCCGCAGCTTTCTTCTCCACCGCAATCGCAGTCTTCGCCGGACTCGACAATCCCGTTACCACATTGCGCGCCGGTAAATGTCTCAATGCCGCGATTGTCGGACAAACAGTTTGATTTCACGCTGTTTCGACCCAGTGCCGCACAGATATTTCCAATCGTACACTGAGAAAACTTGGTGATATCCTGACCAGTACTTGGGTTCATGATGTAATCTCCACCTGCATCACAGGTAGATGTGCTAAGCGGACAGCAATTCGACGAGTCCTGCAGGTTCTGGCTGCATGTCTGCGACGTACAATCATGGACAGCTCCAAAAGTGTGGCCAGACTCGTGGGCAAAGATTTGCCATCCCGCCGCGCCAGTAGAAACAACAACATTGGCACCACTGACCGAGCTTCCGCCGTTGTCTGTGATCTCGTTGTTGCACAGCTGTCCCAACCACGCAAGTCCGACTTCTGATCCGGTGTTGCAGTCGGTCATCAGGGTCCAGTAGGCGTTTGTGTCTGATTGCTGTCCTCGCCATTCGGAAAAGAGATCCAGCCGCGAGGTAATGTTGCCCTGCGTACATGGCGTGTTCCATTGAGCAGCGGATGAAGGGTTATCAGTACATGTCTTATCGGTGATCGTCAGGTTCCGCAACCCAAGAGAAATATTGAAAGAGTCTTCAAAGACGTTTGAAGCGCTGTTAACCATGCTCACCACGGTTTCTTGAACATCGTCCCGACCGTCATACTTCTCCCAGAAGGAACAATCAGTCGCAATCCCGATAAGCGCAACCCGCATCGTGCTGGGACATCCACTGGTATCGCCAATAGTCGATTCTAAATTGACACCACCTCCATTTCCAGAAACAGTACCAATATCATCCTGACGTTTACTCAAGCCAAAACCGAACAGGTCCGCAATCGGCATAGACGCCCACCTGCTCGAGTCTTTCTCAGTGAAGGAGTTGAGAACAGGATGGTTGGGATCAGAGTTGAACCCAAGATTATCAGCATTACACGTCGACCCAGTAGCCCAACGAGGCTCAACGTCCAACTCATCAGGCAAAGACCGTTTGAGATCCGTATGTGTCGAATAATCGGCTGGCCTTAGCGTATCCGAGTCCCGATAAAACACCATATACTCCTCGTCCTGCCTCGGGATATCCACATCCTGAGGCCTCTTCTTCGACAAATACGATGAGTGCAGCAGAATATGGTGATTGTCGCCACGGATATTGAACACTCCCTCGAACAACGGCCGCGGTCCATCCTCCTTGACGTATATTCTCGTCCACCCCGCTGGCTCCCATGACCCCTGCACTTTTCCCTTTCCAACAAGAGCCCGTCCCTTGAACACCTTGTGTCTATCCCGCTTGATCGGCTCCTCGGTATGCACCTTGCCGTCCTCACCTAGATACTGCACGTAAGCGTCGTCGGCAAGAATCTCATGGTTCGGCTCCAGCTCAAGTTTCACGCGCTGCTCTTTATCACGTATCGTGAATGTGATATCAAAATGTGATAGGTGGTCGACGCGATTCGTCGTTCTCGAGGGTGCTTTGATCGTCGGCTTGTCGAGGGAGGAAACGCGTCGGATTGCATTCGGTGCTTGTGATCGGGCTGAAAGGGAAAGAATAGATGATGAGCATCAATCCCTGAAGTTATGATCAAGCCAAGGGAAACTCACCTGTTACGCCACTTGTGAAGAGCGAAAGAACACCCACGACCAGCGGGAGGACCGGGTTAAGGAGCCTCATGGCTGACGCTCTGGCTGGTAAGATAGAACAATCGAAATCAAACAACGAAACGAAGCGATTGACGACTGAATAAAAATATGATAAAAAGTGGCGAATCGATAAAGATCAAGCGACGGCGCTTAATCAATCACTTCATCGTACTCCAATACCAAGACAAAGTCGTAGGCAACAACGAACGAACGAGCGAAACAAAGAGTGGAACGACTCGACTGCGCGCTCCGATGCAAATCAAACGATGGACTTGCGCACCCTGACAAGGCGATGACTCTCCCGGCAGGTTCCGACTCGGACTCAGCCTTATGCGTGGAGGGAAGGGGGAGAAGGAGAGATTGGGGAATGACAATGAGAGGCGATCGCAGGCGGCACGCTCGGAGTATCAGCGGAGATACGGGGCTGGGGCTGTGCTCCAGATTGAGGCGCAGGGCTTGGCGTGGCGAGGTTACCCAATACACATGGGCACTTAGACAGCTACTCTGAATGATGAGGATGAGGATATGTTGAAGATGAAGAGAATGGGAAGAGGGGCAGAAATGATCCAAGTGAAAAAAAAACAAGACAAAGAAAACAGTGCGTGGCAGTTTATCCCGCAGTCAGCCAGTCCCTGACCCTGGAAATGCCAAGACCGGTTGGCCATTGCGACGGCGCTTACAGAAACACCAAAACAATGTATTTATAGTGTTATGCTTACTCCCACCAGCGCTTCCGCTGACTCGCTACACCATACTGCAGTCCTAACCAAAATCAACCACTCACATTTACTCCTCGCTAGAATGGTATACTTTGTGTGCAACAAGCGCAAATTGGGGTATCGAGGCTCCGCAGATGGAGCAGGGTACACAGGGCATATTTTCTTCACCGTCGCTTTCAGAGTCCCATGAGGCTTCCTCTGGTGAGAGAATCGTCGATGGTGGATTATACTTCCCTGACGGTGACGGCACTGGTTCAGGAACTGCAGCTTCCTGCTTCTGGAACATCGTACTAATGTCCCGCCCGCTATTGTTCTTCCCACTCCCCGTACCAGCTACTTCGGTCATATTCGTGACGGCCAGATTGAGGACGCGCAGGTTCCAGCCGCTTCTTTGCGGATGGAGTTTGCGGAACATTGAAGTCGTCGACTCCCGGACTAGTTTCTTCGCTAGGGCATCGACAAATTCTTCAAGGTTGAAGATATACTGCGGAAGTGGTGCCGACGTGGATATCCGATTGCGGCCATGGCCGCGCAGCTGTGTTGCGTCTGTGCCTGGGAGGGCACGCGGAACAGTCGATACACGGAGCGTCCGCGGTCGAGCTAGCCATCGCAATCTTGGCTTTTCACTGGCAGCGCTGCTATCTGGACCTTTGGCGTCGCTATAGCTCTCTGTCAAATCGGTCCTCATCCGGCGGATAAGGCTGATAGCAAGGATACCCATCTCCTTCCGCACGGAATCAAAGTTGTCCAAGTGCCCATAGGAGTTCTCAATGCTGATTTGCGTAGGTGTATCCCGCGCTTCAGCGACAGGGGTGCTATCGACACCATGGAGAAGCCCCCATACTTTCACCCCAATATCTCTCGGAGCTCCAGAGCCCCCAAGTATCTTTTCCAGAAGAGACGGGCCCATCTCCGGAAATAAGCGGACATCACGAATCGTAACTTTATCCTCAGCTAGTGACGGATCGCGTGATGCAATAAATGATGTGATTCTGCGCGATAGTTTCGAGCCGAGACCGGGTATTGCTCGCACTTCTCGCGGGTCAAGGAAGGCCAGCACGTTGCTGGTGCTGTCATCAGAGGCATTCGGTGTCCCATAAGGCGGCAGTAATGTTGTCTGGTTATTCGGCTTGTGAGCGCTGCCTACTACCTTTGCGAGTAGTTTCGACGTCGATATCCCTGCCGTAGCAGTATACCCCTTCTTCTCTTCAAGTTGCGCCCTGAGATACCCCGCAAGATGAGACGCAAGACGAAGTCGAAGCTCAAGTCCAGATTCAGAGCCTAAGTTAGAGACATGACTCTCTGAACCACCCAAAGCCCCCTCAGGATACCCATACCCACAAACAACCGCAGGATCAAACTCAAACCCCCGGGTCGGATCCTCCCTACTCAGACGAAAGAACCCCTTCCTCCCTAATCCATCAGAATTAGCATTCAACAGCTCAACATTGAAATCAACAATCCCCGTAACATCCACAAAAACCTCATCAAAACCCAACCTCTCCACCCTAACCACCCCCTCTTCCCCATCTTTATCCCACCCACTCACAACCCCCCTCAAAAAAGAATAAAGCTCCTTCGAAACATCCCGAAACCTACTCAAATCCTCCCCCAGAACAATCACAACATCAGGACAAATCTCCTTCGCCTCCTTGATAAGTTGCAATTTACGCAGACCGCGCCGACGAGCCTCATAGTTGCATGTTACGACGATTTGCTTTTGCTGCACTGCTAGAGGTAATGTTCTTAGGATGGGCTGGGCATTTTCGAAGACGGAGGCGTAGAAGCAGTCGTAGTCCTAGGGGTGTGTTAGGTTACTATGGATATTCCACGCACAGATGGCCGGGCCGGGGATATCGAGAGGCGCCCAATCCGGCGACAGCTGTGGTTGGAGCTTGAACTTGTAGGAGAGTAAACTTACAAAGTGGATTATGATGCGCTTGTCGTCTCGTTGTGGTGGGGGTGCCATGCCATCGGTGCCTTAGGCTCCCCTGGCCATGCCGTGGTGTACCTCGTTAGGTTCAGATACTGTACTCTGTACTCTGTACCTGCTTCTGCTTCTGCTTCTGCGTAACGAGATTCTCGCGCTCGCGATGCAGAATACTCAACGAGCACGCGATGAAATCAAAACTATAAAAATGTGAACGAGTATAAAATAAACTCCGGATGGCGTGTGGGTGGATAACAGGAAGACAAGACAGTGCAGTGGGCAAAAGGTAAGGTAGGTATTAGTAATTTGCGGGACAATGCGTGAGAGTCATCAAGTGGTCAATGAGAAGGATGTCTCGATAAGTAACAATCCAACACTGCGAGAATAATGTTATGTTCTGTGGTCCATTACCGAAGTGATAAAAGGGACTGGCAGTAGTGGTCCGGTCCAGCCGTGGGACGTCGGGCAAAGTGGAAGGCTTGGAGGTCACCTGACAAGACGGTCTACAATGACCTGCATGGTGAGAAGGGTGACAGAAGCTACCTAGTTCTCTCTAGGTAGATCCTGCAATCTTCTAGGACCTGAGCTAGCCACTCTTATCAGACTGATCACGGTCTTTTACTTCTGTTCAGGACTAATCTCTGAATGTCCTTGTCCATCTTTTTTTTGACAGGCCCCAGCCTTCTTTTTCAACTACATATTAGGGCTTAGACCGTGACCAGCGAAGTACAGACTGATTGTTCTAAAATGAGAACGTAAAATATGCTGCTTTTTACCTTTAGAGATAAGAAAAATAGCATTATCTATACATAATATAATCTATACAATTCCCAACACGAATAAAAAATCAATAGGTAAGGTAAAGTATCCAAGGAAACCCACGCCAGAAGACGACCAGCGACGCAAAACGGCGTTGTTCCTGTCCCAATATAGCACCTGCTCACCAGTCTCTGAGGGAAGTTATATCTTTGTCTCCAAATCACTGTCTCCCACCACGAGCACCACCACGACCACGTCCACGTCCTCCCTGCCCACCACGTCCACCACCACCAGTCTTCCTAACCCGATCCTTCCGCTCCCCACCAGCACCAGGACTCAACGCATCACGGGACTTACCCTGAGACGCAGCGTTCGACCCTCCATTTCCCTTTCCAGGCTTATTCCTAGGCGGTCCACGTGGCTTCGCATTCGCCCTCAACTCCTGCGGACTAGCATAATTGAACCCCGGGACGCCCTTAAGACCCATCTTGCCGACAACCTTCTTATCCATAGCCGGGGGCTCAGGACAAGCCATGCCCTTAATAGCAAGATCATTAGCGAGTCTAACAAGACCAGGTTTATCGAGACCAAGCTGCTTCATTATGCCTGAGCCAGCGAAGAAGCCGATGTATGAAGAGTAAGCTCTTTGCTTCGTTTCCTCGGAGACGGCGTGCATGGCGTTCTCGACTTTCTCGGATTCAGCGGGGGAAGCAGATAGGATGGACTCTGTCTCTGGGTGCGGTTTGATGGGGAGGTGCTTGTTTGCGCGTAGGAAGAACGATTCAGCTTGAGAAAGGAGAATCACGGCGCGGCCATCGTTGCCTGCGCGGGCTGTGCGGCCGACGCGGTGGACGTACTGCTCGCCGTTGGAGGGGAGACCAACTTGGATTACGAGGTCGACGTTGGGGAAGTCCATTCCGCGCCCGATGACGTCTGAGGCGAAGAGGATGCCTGAGTCGGCTTCCTTGAATGCTTCAGTCGTCTTTGTGCGTGCGCTTTGGCTGAGGCGGGAGTGGATTTCAAAGACGGGGAGGGTGGTTAGGCCCTTTGAGAAGGCGTCTGCGAAGAGGTTGACCATTCGTGCTGTGACGCCGAAGACGATGATTTTCTTGGAGTTGGATTTGATTTCGGTGTTGAGGAGGGTGGTTAGTGTTGTGAATGTTTCGGTTACAGAGGGGATGATGACGTGGTATTGGGGGACGCGCTCGTGGGTGGGAGCTTCGTTGGCCTCGATTGTTGAGATGCTGTTGTAGCCTGGCTTGAGGACAACATTGACAACATCCTTGACCTTGGGCGGGAGAGTAGCTGAGAAGCACATTCCTTGCCAGCCGGTACTCTTTGGCGGGATGAGGCTCAGGATGTGCTGGACATCAGCAAGGAAGCCAGCTTCAAGCATGGTATCAGCTTCATCGAGGATCAAAGTTTGAATACCAGAAAGCTTCCTGGCAGTTTCTTCCTCAGAAAGGTAATCCTTCAACCGTCCCGGAGTAGCAACAAGAACCGACGGGTTCCCCTTCATGAATCGGGCATGCGCAGCCGCCCTCGCCGTACCACCAACAGCAGTATGGCACTCGAGCGGCGTATCCAATTGAGACGTAAGCTGGTCGCAAGACTTGGCAATCTGCTGTGCGAGCTCTCTCGTCGGCGTGATGATCAAGACAGCAACTTGACCTCTAGGCGGTGCCTGTCCTTGAATCAGGCAGTGCAGGGTAGGAAGCAAGAAAGCCAGCGTCTTTCCAGTTCCCGTCTTGGCTTGCACGAGGCAATCGCTGCGCCAGTCGGGCAGTTCGTTCAAAACGCGCTGTTGCACTGGCGTCATGTGCTCAAAGTTGAGGACCTCGAGAGCTTTCAGAAGCTTGGGCTCGAGTTTTCCAGCCATGGAGGCGAAGGGCTGGAGGCCTTCGGTGCTGACAGGGAGTTGCATGGTAGCAGATGACTTGAAAGATCTGATAAAGCTGGGTTGAGAGAGGGAAGTTGAAGGTAAAGAAAGTAAAGAAGTAGAAGAAGTAGGTCGTGCCAAAAAGCGTCTACCTGTAGACAGCTGTGTTACCCGTGGAGTGAAGAGTTGTCTAAAGTGAATGATGTTGCTACCCTTAAATCCAATTCCAATCCCACGAAACATAACGTGGAAAGGCCAAGGAGGGATATTTTATGTCTGTTGTAAAAGTAACAGGCTTCTTTCAGTTCATCTTGTCTTTGTTGGGTGGTGGAAGAGGCTTTGTTGACAGGCAGAGATTTCCTCCTGCCAAGCTTTGCGAGATGGCTGGTCATGTGACCTGTATACTACTTTGTATAGTCTGTTGTATGCAGGTGAGGCTTGTCTGCTGACTTAGTTTTGATGACATTACTTATGCTGGATTAAGCCTTGGAAGGATGGAAGGCAGGTTATACCCCTGTGACGACATATTATGAGTTAGTGAGTACTGTACCCGAATCCCACTGGCCGAGTGTCTTTCGCCCCCATGTGAAGCTTCGGCGGGCGGAGGCTGTGCTAGCACCACCAACACAGCCTTATAAAAATGCAGTGCAACACAACAACAACACCAACAAGTGAAGTGAAACATCCAAAATGCCCCAAACACCAGCCAGTTCATCCCCCCACCTTTCCATATTCCTAGAACACCCCGTCACGGGCCTCGCCCACAAACCGGGCGACACAATAACAGGCCTCATAACACGCACAGCGCAGGGCGTCGCCCCAGAAGCCCGCGTCACAGTCTCTTTGCATGGACGCACAAAGACAAAGCTCCAAATCCGACGGGGCCAAAATACGCATACTTATCGCAGCTCATTTAATGCGTTGAGCGCTATGAGTCCCGAGGACCAACGCGACCAGGCGCAGGTTCTTGCTGCTGGTGCGCCGATCCATATTCCTGCTGGTGGACAGGGCGAGTCGTGGCGGTTTAGTTTGAGGATTCCGGAGGTTGTTGGGGATGTGCGCGATAAGTGGCAGCGGAAGTACTTTTATTCACCTGCTGCTGCGGGAGGGGGAGCGGGAGAGGAGGTGTTTCCGCCGCCGGGGACGTTCTACTGGGAAGGCGACAATTGGTTTACGGGGAAACGGGGGCACGGGTTTACGGAGTATTATGTGGAAGCGAAGATCCAGCTTTTGAAGGAAGGGAAGCCCTCTGTGCATGTTGCTGTTGCGCCGTTTCCGCTGAGGAATGTTTACGCCGGATTGCCTGTGAGGGATTTCGGGATACGGCCTTGTGTCAAGAGGACTGTTATTCAGGCGTACAGGCTGAGCCCGGGGTATGGGGATGCGAAGCTGAGTTTTGGGCAGAAGACGAGGCAGATGTTTGGATCTTCGAAAGTGCCAAGGTTGACGCTGAATGTGACGATGGGGCTGCCGAGTTTCCTGCAGGTGGATAATCCGAATATTGTTCCTGTGACAATGAGGATTGATCCAATTCCGGAGACAAATCTGACGAGTGAGGAGCTCTTTGATATCCCGCAAGACGTTGTGATCAAGAGCTTTAGTCTGAGGATTAAGCCGAGGACTGCCCTACAGGCGGAGAGACACGGGTTTGACAGATCCTCTGCTGAAGTGAATCTACTGCCAACTGGAGCATATGCATTCTTTCGCCAGGACCTCAGCATCTCTGTGACGCCGACGGCTGCGTCAGAGTCCAAGTCTGCTGGTGGACATACAATCAATTTCGGCGAGGGCTTGGGCATCCGGATTCCTGAACGGGGTCTGCATCATGATCTTCTTACCTACAATATTGTTCGCTCGCATGAGTTGATATGGGAAGTGCAGGGTGTTGTCGCGGGCGAAGATTTCAAGATGGGATCGTCGCAGCCTGTGCGGATATTGCCAGGGCCGGAAATATCGAGCGAGCCGGTGCCTGGGCCGGCTCCTGGTCCTGCGGCGGCTCAGGATGACGAGATCAAGGAAGGGGAACTGCCAGGTTATAAAGAGGCCACGGGAGACCAAGTCCCAGAGGTTCCTCCAGAGAAGCAAGCGCCGCCCGACTATAAGGCTTAACACTGCAAGTATAGCTATACGAGAGTATACGAGCCGCTGCCAGACGGGAGCCGATCCACCAGGAACGGGTCATTGCATATTTTTCATGACGAACAGGAATAATAATCTATAAGATCAAGATCTGAAATGAGTGTCTCACTTTTAAAGACATGATAGTTCTTAACAGGCCGTGGTATAGCAATCTAACGGGAGGCGACAGTGGAGCGAGTCTAGACTTCTAAATTTAGATCTGCCACTTTTTGGCTTTGCGATCGTCTGAGGATCCTCTGTCTCTGCTCTGCTTCAGCTGGGGATTGGGAGACTGAGACTGAGAGGCAAATGTGAACAGATCACTGGAGAGGAATGAATCTGCCTGGAGTTGTTATTTGGTATTTATTTATATTTATACTCGCATTCGCGTCGACTCCGCAGCGGCGTCATCCAGGCTAAATCGGGAAACCTGAGAGCGCCATAATAAAGCCAGAGCCAACTCCCGATCACAACTCCAGACCGACTCTCGACCCGACCTCGACCCGACCTTAACCCTGCTTTTTCTCGATCGCTTTTTTCGCTGCTCAATTTTCCGCCACTGCTTGAGTCAGATCTGTTGGGAATTCGGGGTGTTATAACAAGTGTCTCTCCCAGCCACTCTGGACTCTCTTCTAAGCGCTCGCATGCGGGGCGCACTGCCATCGCACCTCTCTCCTCTTCTCGCTGCGGCGCCAATCCTGCCTCTGTGACTTCCCTGCGTCAGCTCTTCTTCTTTGTTCCTCGCACCTTATCACCGCTCAATATTGTCCATCCCTGTTCGCTGCGGCCGTCCAGTCCCAGCGTTTGTCCGCCTGCGCCGCCTCCGCCATGCTCGCAACCCAAATGCCCCCTCCGGCCTCGCATCTTCCCTTCTCCAAGCCTGACACCTCTGACAAGCTCTCGGTCATGTCTCCCGCTCTTCCTTCACAAAATCCGCACCCGGCGGCCTCGCATTCTCACTCCAGTATGGCCTGCGGCTTATCGTCAAATGCGCCGAGCCGGACCCCCGCGCTCTCGCGGCCGAAACTCACCCTCCAGACTTCGTCGCTGCCTATGACTTTTGGCAGCTCGACAACGGGCCTGTCGCTGTCGCTGGCTGCTGGTTCTACCGCATCGCCTACTGTTCGAAACACCTTTAAGAATGCGTACGAGGTCGCATACCCGTCTTCGGCTACTGCTTCTCCGTCCAGGTCCTCAAATAGCCGCTTCTCGAAACCGGCGTCGCCATATGCCTCCAGCAATCCCTATCAGCAACCACTCGGTGTGAAAAGTATTCTTCGAAATTCATGTCTGGATTCGAACAAGCGGCGACCGAGTATTGTCGCTGCGAACGGACCAAATGGGTCTTCTTCGCGCCGGGTGTATTTCCCCACCAAGAAGCAAGTCAGTTACCGGAACCCGCTCGAGGAGGAAATCACGACGGTCAAATACACCGCGCGACACTCGGATATCGTCTCCGATGAGGAAACTGGATCTTGCGAAACAAGCTCCGACGAGGAATCGGATTATTCTACAACTAGCCTCGTCTCGTCGGATACTACACCTTCCGACGACGACGAGCGCAGCACTTCGGAACCAACCGGCGACAAGAAGAAAAAGAAGCGAAAGTATCGCAGCAACGAGCGACAAGTCCGCGCAATCGCTCGCATGGAAGGCTTAGAAGATCCTTATACACGAACACCCCAAACACCACGACAAGGCCGACTTAAGCGCCGCCGCGAGTGGAGATGGACACTCGGCCCTTTGAACGAAATCGGAAGCGCCAGCACAACCGATTCACCCGCATCGCAACTTTCAGCATCAACATCAACATCTACACCTTCAGAATCAGAACCCAACCCTTCCGGGCCCGACACACCCGCGTCAACCCCAGCCAAGCCGTCGCAAATACAACGGCCCCCGGCCCTGTCACTAGCGATGCCCGTGCCCCGTGACATGTCAGAATCCAACACCGACACCAACACCGCTATTTCGCTTGAGCCCCAGCGCCAGACTCAGTCTGACTTGGACTATGGGTATGACCATCACCCGCCTCTTTAAATAGCCGGCGGGTCTTCTCATCTACCTACATTGCATCTGCATCTCATCTGCATCTCATCTGCATCGTGTCACATTGCCGCTTACGAATTATGCATTACTATCGTCATCATCAACAACATCATCATCATAGAAGCGTGGCATTCATACCTTCTTCTTCCATCGCTATACCTTACTTTACCTTTTTCGTTGAGACTCCAACTTGGACTCCAACTTGGCTACAGTACGGAGAACAGCACACTTAACATCTACCTTACTCTGCACACCACATACATACACATGCGTGGCCAGACTATATTATCTATTCCTATTTGTAGATCCATCTTACGGGCTACTTCGCTTCACGCTTTTGGCCTTTAGCGCTGCAGTCCATCCTTTCGTTTCATATATATATATTTATATCTATTCTAATCACTCGTTTATTTCTATTTTTATGAATTTCCGATATTGATATTGATATTCTTGACCGGCTTTATACCATTGCTATTATGATTATTTAAGAATTCTGGACTTTATGTTATATGCCGTTTACTCTACATTATGGGCTGGCTATGTTGTCTGGTACAACACCCGGTTTATCAAAGAATCTATACTTTATACCCTGGCCAAATTTGGTGCAATGCCGCGAATACGAATCCTACCATACCAGATTCTGGCTGAGGTCATTGACGTGTAACACATACATACATACATACGTACATATGTGCATGCAGCCATGCATGTCTCGCTGGCGCTGCATGTGATTATACAACCTTACTTCAACTCGAACTTGATCCTGACCCTGACCTCATCTACGTAATGTACAACGAATCCCGCAGTGCACATGACTCTAAAGTCTACCTACCTACCTATCTATACATAGAATAGGTATCCAAATATATCTACCTACTTACCCAAATACCCACCTTCTCTAATGCCGCACCCCACCACTCTCGCCCTGAATCCTCTGGGAATACCTAAAAGATCGCTTGCCAGGTACCCATAAAAACATAGTACATCCGGAATAGTAGGTAGCAACAGCGCCTAGCATCTAGCACCTACTAGGCAGCAAACGAATGATGTACCTAACCTAACCTAACCTAACCTGATCGGGCCAATGACTACCTACCTGCACCTACCATACCTGCATGTATACCTGCCTTGCTACCTACGCCGCCGCGTACCTCGACTCAGTACTTATTCTTTCCTGGAGGTAGTAGGTACGCAAGCGGGGACCATAGCTAACTGCCGTACCCGGAATGCCGATTGACGACCGGACCATATGGGACATTTTGCCTCTGGCACCTACCTACCCACCTACCTACCAACCTATCAGCCAAACGCTCCTTCCTAATCCATATACAAAACTCTTCATTAGAAGGAAGGAGCGATGAACGGAGACCGCGGTCGTTCCTTCCCTACTCTGAATGGAATTCCGTCGTGCTTTCCTAAATAGAAAGGTTCCGGTCACCCAGAGTACCTAACTTACCTAGGAAGGAACGATCAACCTCCCGTTTTATCGTTCTTTTCATGTAAGTTCATCTATATGGTACCGCTTACCGTAGATTCACATGACCAATAGCATTACCTAGGTAACTACGTTGGACGACACGAAAAATTAAGATTGGAAATGATGTATTTATTACTAGGTAGGTACTAGGTACTAAGTCCTAATGTATGCGACAAGGCCAAGGCTGAATGTACCAAAGAAACCAACGGCCATAATTCATCGACTTACTATACAAACGGGGACGGCCGAGCCAGAATCCGGGGTTGAAATGGGCACCGGCATCGGCATCGGTAAACGCAGATGGAAGGCGGGAAGAGCCGGGCGGTCTGTTCTGTAAATACCACTTTGCTCTCATCTTTCTTCAACCAGTCTTGATCCTCTAAGCAAAGTAACTCTTCCACAGCACACCAGAAAGATCCTCCAATTGATCCGGTGTGAAAGCCTGCAACAAAAACAATTAGCTCAGTTCCACGGTTATCAAAAGTGATAAGAAATAACGACATACCTTCGCATCAATATGCCACGTATCCTGCCTCGTCTTCTTAAATTCACTAATAATCGACTTGACGCTGGACCCCACGATACCAGGGTCGTTTGCCGCGCGAACACTCAGTGTCGTCAAAGCATCGGGAATCCACGTTGGCGGCGGGCTACTATACGGGAATGCCTGGATAAGCGCTCCCAAACCAAGGACCGCACCATGCCGCGAGATAATCAGGCGGGTGTGCTCTGGCGTGGGAGTTCCCGCGCCGGAAGACGTAGGCGTTGATAATCCACTGGCGGCCCGGAGCATCTTCGGCCTCTTGGGTAAGGGATTCTCAATAAGGACCTTTGCGAAGCGTTGCTTGAGACGCGATACTATCTCCCTGCGAAGGAATTCAGGCGAGCATCGGACCATACCGGATAGTGTTGCCGATGCGCCGGCGCGGACTTCATGCTGTGGGTCTTCGAGCATGCTAGCCACACACTCGAAGAGCTTGTCGCGGTCAGAGGGGGAAAGGAGGAAGAGGCGGCGGAAGTAGATGATTTGGATGTTGATCATGATGCGCAGGCGCTGGTGCCAAGAGGGGGAGGTCTGGCCGATGCGGATGAGGGTCTTGATGAACTCGGAGTTTTGCTCGGCGGGGTAGGGGACGTTGGGGAGGTGGCGGAAAACGTGGTAGGCTAGGGATTGGAGTTCGGGGTCTTCCTTCACGTCCATCATGTGGAGTAGTTGGCCGGTGAAAACCTCTGCGAAGAAGGGGGCTAGTTGTGTGCACTCGTGAGAGGAGAGGGTGGAGTCGAGCCAGAGGAGAACAGTCTTGCTTCCTGAGGTGTAGGAGGAAGGTGTTTGCTGTCCAGGCGTCCTCTCATGGCGCCACTTTTCGATTTGTGTAAAGATGTCGGTAATCATCTTGGTAAAGTCTGCGTTCGGCTCGTATGGGTATGTACCAACCGAGGACGCAGACTCTTGAGCCCCGAGCAAGCTTTTGATGTCTGGGTAAGACTCGTGGTAGCGTGTTCGGAAGATTGTCGCAAGGGTCTGACCCATTGCCTCGCGAACACCCTTGTACGGATGGTCAAGGTGAGCAAGGTAGTCTTGAACAATCGGCTTCTCAAGACGGAAATGCCAGCCCGCATCAATGATCGATTGATGTAGCAGGTTGATCTTCGAGCTCTCCTTGAAGGCGGCGTTCGTGGACATATCCAAGCGGAAGCTCGCCAGCCAGTCGACCAACGGCCAGACACGACGTGGATCACGGCACTGAAGGATCATGTGGAGGAAAGTCGTCCAGTATCCAGAGTTCTCCGGCGTCAAGCCATCAATGAAGATCTTCTGGACGATAGGGAAGGCATACTCCCAGACCATTGTCCGCTTCTCGAGGCTGGTGTCTGTAACAGAGCTGACCAGCGCACCAAGAATCTCTGCAGTAGCACGGTGCTGGTGCTTGTCACTGCCGTCTTCGTAGACTGCCTCGATCTCCTCCTTGATGTCTTCAAACGTCGCAGCGGTAAGACCATCACGGAGCATCAACTCGAAAGCATACAGAAGTAGCATCGCATAGGACATGCGGAACTTGTCAGACGAGGGGTCGCGAGGCTCTTGCTTTAGATACGCAAAGAATTTCTTGAACCACGCTCTGTTGAAAAGCTTGCCCATGTGTGAGCGAATTTCCCATTCCACGCCATCGTACTCAATATCACGTTCAACATTAGGCCTGTATCCAGGCATGTGGTCCGACCAGACAAGCCATCCCGGGAAATCGTGGTCAATATAGTATTCGGTTTCAGGATTGGCAAAGTCGGCTAGGAATTGCTCCGTCCATCCCTTCTCAAATCGCTTGGTAGCCACCTTGATCTTAGCAGGGAAGTTTTGGTTGCCGAGGATATAGCTCTTGTAGTCGTGATTACAGATTGCTCGGACATCAATCATTGTGAACAACGCCGTCAGTCCTTGAGAGTACATGCCACGCAGACCCGGGTGATCGTCGATGGAACCCTGAGTGACAAGCTCTACGAGGTTTTCGCTGGCGATGTAGTCGAACCTGAGACCCATGGAGATCACAATAGTCGCTGCTCGACTAGCAACCTTCCAGTGGGACACTCGAGCAAGGTTAACCAGTTCCTCGGCAAGCGCCTTCTTCTTCTTCTCGATGAGGGCTCGCTTGGTTGTGAGCGTCTTGCGTTTCTGAGCAATTTGGTCTTCAACATCTTGCGAAACCGGGGCAATGGAGTCGATAAGCTCCTTGTCTAGAATGGCCATTCGATCCCCTGGGCGACCGTAGTCCATGATCTGATACACCACGCTAGAGCATATACGTTGCACCGACGGGCGGTCGACCGCATTTGCATCGAAGAACGCACGGACCAACGTAGGAGCATATTTCCAATGGCGTCCAATGGTTTTCGCAACGCTGCTTAGCAACAAAGAGAAGAGTGCGCCCTTGATTCGAGCGTAGTCATTATCCTTGATACCATTTTGAAGAGCCCTAAGAAGAGGTGGAATGACCAGAAGACGAGAACCCCAAACGGCCTTCAATGCCGACTCTCCAGCAGTTTGAGCATTACGGCGGGTCTCCGTGTACGCAGATACACATGACTCTGCAATGTCCAAAAGCAAGATTTCGTCCAGCTTGGAACGGCAACGTGGAGCCGCATTGTGCCTCAAGCGCTGCAAGTGGTACATGTTTGCTCTTCGGATAAGCAATGGGCGAGGGTAATCCTTGCGGATACCGCTCATCTTGTACGGATGGATATCGGCAATGAGGAGGCGAGTAACGCGGTCCAAGACATGGGCGGACCGCTCAATACCAACATCGATGAACCAGCATTTGTAGGCGGAGTACAGAGCGCTGAAGCATGGTACATCGTCTTCTTGCTTCTCAGTCAGATACTTGTGCACCTTGTGGAGTGTCCAGCCTGCTTTCTCTCGAAGCTCATGGAGTGAAACATGAATAGGGTCATTCTCTTCTAGAGGGTAGCCAGTAGGGTAGTTGAATGTAGGCCGAACAGTGGCATCATCCGAGTTGTCGAGTTGCGAGTCCTCGTCCTCGTCAGCACCGTTGGTGGCATCCGTCATTTCCAGATCATCGGTCTTGTCCGATACTCCATTGGTTCCGCTATCCTTCGTCTTGGACGCAGCCTTGCCATCAAAGAGTACGGAGACACCAGAGATGATAAGTCGCAGCAGAACCAAGTTCCGAATGACTTCATCAGACCATTCCTTGCCGATACCGTCACGCCTGACATTTGAATCTTCGTTGGTCAAAGCCTCGAGTTGCTTGAGAGCAGACCCCGCCTGGTTCTGGAATAGCTCGGAAGCAAACTCGATCTCTGCTCGTTTGGGTACGTGCCAGTTCACGGTCAGATTGTGCGGGTCTGGCCGGTAGTTCCAGTGTTCTGGCTGGATGCCCTTGGCGACAACATCTGGCTCGTAGAGAGAGTAGTCCGATGTGTACGTTCCAGTCAGGTTGAGAAGGAGGTGGTGAATAAAGTTGGAGACGTGCACGGTCGGGATTCCCCGGCACTTCTGTTGCATGTAGACGGCAATGTCGAACAGCTCCTTCTTGTGCGCCAGAACAGCATCTCCAACGTGGACAACGCACATGCTGAGCATACTGACATTCCATACCAGACCGCGGTCACGCGGAAGCACATCTGTACCCGTCGTACGGGTCGAGCCTGCACCGTTGTCGTCAATCTCTGTACGGATAGCCTGCGTCAAGACAGGGATGAAACGCTTCAGGGCCTTCTCAGGGTTAACCTTGCAGACAGCGTTGCAGATAAATGCCATGGCATCGCGAGCTTGATGGATGACATGGTTTGACACAAAGTCGACAATCTTGGCTAACGCGATGTCGTAGTAGTCGGGTGCCAACGAGGAAAGCAGGGGCATAAAGGTGGCTGGAAGAGTGTTTACGATATTCTCCTCGGGCGATCCGTTGCGCACCCTTGAGACATCTGGAAGATTCTCGAGGAGCGTGAATACTCGACCGAGGAAGGAGATGATGAAGTCACCGAATCCACACGTTGAAGAGCGGAGGATCAGCTCTTCGTTCTCGTCGCTGAGTTCCGTGTCGTAGTTCAGTTGTACATCAACACCCTCTTGCTCCATCCGTTCCATCTCTCCTGGAATCCACTGCATCGCGATCATATCGCAGTTGATTTCCTCTCTGCCCTTGGTCAAGTCGGCCATCGGGATGTTGTAGCACGCAGCCTGGATGAACGTCAAGGTATGAAGAGACTTCTCGAGATCATTGGCATCGATTCCAGGTAGCGCCATGCCAAGAAGAGTGGTGAGATGGCACCGGTATCCCTTGGTCCTTGCGATAATCCGAGCAAGAATCTGCAGGGCTCGCAGTGACGAAGTGGTGCGGTGAACCTCAACAAGACCCTGCAAAGATGGGTAGATTCTCTGCAGCGCTCCCGGAAGAATAAGATGCGGCTCCAAGAACGCTAGGCCCTGCAAAGTTGACAGGGAGAAGCTCATAGCAGTGGAACTCTTGGCATAGATACCCATGAAAATCACATCGCGCATGCAAAGCACGAAGCGGCGCTTCAAAGGCTCTGTTAATCTCCTCTCCTGTGGTACTTCCATCTCACCACTCTGTTCCCTGTTCCAACGCATGACGAAGAAGTCTGTAAGGTAGTACACCAATTGCGAGAGGGTCTTGGTCCAGCTACCCGAGTTGGAAGGGTGGAAGAATGTCTCCACTGCCTGAATCAACCCTTCTAGCTGCGTCAATATAGAGTCCTCTTTGTCGAGACATGCCGGTGATAGAGACATGACAATCCATCTCGCTATGTGGTGGGCTACGGGATGCTTCCGAGCGTCTCGGTCAAGCATTATTCCCAGTCCCGAGGAGATATCCACAAGAGCACTATAAGGAGAGGTAGACTGTCCGACTGGAATTTCTAGCAGTCTCAGAGTCGCTGTGAAAATCAGGGAGGATTGCTCTTTGGTGAAGATTCCATACTCGGAGAACGGGATATGGCCAGCGGGCAATGTGTCCCGCGCCGTGCGAGAAAGGAAGTCAAGGAAAGTCTGGTCAAAGGTCTTTGACCGACTAACCAGAGACCAAAGATGGAAGTATGTCGGCATGTAATGTTGCGGCAACAGATCCTCCCGCGATTGGGGTGGTGGAGTTGTAGGAACGAGCAGGTTGATCAAACCAACCACAACAAATGCGCCTTCTGAGAAGGAGGTACTGTAATGCGGAAGGAACTCTTCTAGCATAGTCGGGAGTTCACAGGGGTCAATATACAGCTGAATGAATGCGCACAGTTTCGTCAAGGTCTTGATATTCCGCTTCAAGTTTGATGAGTGCACCAGGCCGGATTCTGTGGGTAAGACGAAAGCTTTGATCTCTCTGTACAGTGGCTTCCAATCTAAGGTCAGGTCCTTGATGGGTCTCAAATAATGCTTGCGCCTATAGCAGTGTTAGCATATCGCATATTCTTCGCCGAACCCGACTCCGAGCCACTCACTTTGTAAGGTACATGAACATGCTCGAGAACCGCTCAGCCACATTTGGATCAATCCCCGGAGCAAGCGAAAGTTCATAGTACAGCTTAACAAGCTTGATCCGCTCCGAACGAGTCGGGTCAAACTTGAGCGACAGCCATGCTCTCAGCTCCCGAGTCCAGTGCACCGCACCAGGATTGAAATCCCCCGATTCTACCGCAATGTACAGCTGCGTGAGTATATCGTTGAAATATTGTTCTCTCTGTGCATCGTCTTCGAGTTCGTATGGCATATATTTGAAGTAAGGGTATGTACGGGGTCGGACTCGAGCTTTTGGTTCGCCGTCTCCGTTGATGCCGTCCGGTTCGGCACCGGGGGAGGTAGCTCGTGAGATCATTTGTGCATTGTGGAAATTCTCCGACGTCGGGATCGTCTTGAGGGTTGGATTGTCCATAATTGTGCTGCTCGGGGGACGGTTGTATGAACGTGGGTGTAGAGGTGAGGAGGATGCGGGTGGGTGAGTGAGTGGATGATGCTGGAAAGCTCTACCATAACACACTGATGTCAGCTATGAACGCGGGCTGCCTAGGGCACAATACAACGGAAAATACTGTACATTAACTCATAAAGCTTTTTATCCAGATACTAGGCTGGTCAAATCGATGGCCAACAGGAACCTGCTGTAAGCCTTTATTCGCATTGGCGAGCTCCAACAATAGGCCAAGTCTAGCAGTAGCAAACAGAGCGGTCGGGAAGAAGAAACAGCAGTGTCTAGTTACCAAGCGCAAAGAAACAGCTTGTGAATGAAGATCTCCCGATTAGTAGAGACGGGATAAATTAAAGCTGCCTCTTGTCGACAGAGTCCGCAGCGAAGAAATTCGAGGATAGAAGGAGCTCACGCACGACAGTTGACGATAGCGAGAGAGCATCTTGATGAGTCTCGGCTCTGCGGTGTCAGGCTGCGGATGACATAATGCACTCTCCTACGTAACGTATTCGGTAAGCGAGCGGGCCATGTAAGCGAGCGGGCCACCTCTTACCATGGTTGAAAATTCAAGGTTCTTTAAACAACCAAAACATGCA
>NW_027396931.1:0-32944 GCF_047715825.1 Aspergillus stella-maris | reverse complement strand
CATAATGTAAGCACCTGAACTCGGGTTTCTAGAGGATGGTACTGCTTGCAGGGCATTATAAAGGATCTTTAGCAGCAAGGCGGCGAGGGAGGGAGGAAGGCAGGCACGTTTCGCAAGAGAATAAGGAAGATCCGCACTTTAAAACACTATATAAATCATGAAGATTAATGAAATAGCGGTCTGAATAGCTTCAAAACTAGGTCTCAAAGAGGTTAATAGATAATCCTTAATGTTGGTAGGATTTATGATGTATCAAAACATTCGTTGCCATAGTAATTTACTAGCACGTGGATGGTGTGGTACATCTGTGTTCCTAGCGTCATTACTAGCGCGGCGAAGACTTTTGGTGCACACCTCCGTATAGTTTTGGATTAACAAGTTACCCTGCAAGTAGTTCTTAAATTTCTTATACCACTTCTTTTTATTAAGGTATTCTTGGAAATTCTTTTAAATCCAGTTCTTAAAGGCTTTATACATGTCCCACGTGGTGGCCTTTCTATTTTAGACAAGCTCCTTATAAGCCAATATTTGCCATTTGGCCAAGCCTATAAGGCACTATTTTATAATAGTAATCTTTTTAAGATTATTGGGGTCCTTGCCAGCTAGGATATGCTTATCTTTAAAATAGTATCTGGCATCCTAAAGCTAGTAATTAGCTATATTATTACTAAATACTCCCAAGTAGGTAGGGATAGGTTCTAGATCTCCCACCTTTTAATATGGCCTGGCACTCATGTTATTTATTATTATATTTAGGTTTATGGTTCCCTTAGCAGGTAAATTCCTATTTTATTGGGGGGTTTAACTACTTTAAGCAGCTTGCTATAGTATTAGCATTTATTAACCTTATTAGGCAAGGAATTGGTTATTTTACTAGCCAAATAGTTGGGTATTGTAATATATCTAACCCCCTGGTCCTATGGCCAGCTAAAGGTTCCTAAATACTGGTGCCCAGTGGTCTGGGGGAGCCTTAAATATAGCTCTCCTGCCAGTCTCCATCATGGGTTATTGCTGCTAGGAGTTGGTAGGGATGGGGTGGTTTTAATAATTAGCCATGTTACTCTGGCTAAGGTCTTTTTATTAATAGGTTTATAAAGAATTAGGAAATAGCTTAAAATCTCCTAGTCTCCCTTTCCTTGACAGTATTTTTATATAGTATTATCCTTGCTTTAATTAACTAGGCTTTGCCAGTAAGACTAGAGCCAGGTTCCTCTTGGCAGGGTCTTGTAGTATGCTAGTCCCTTCCTTTCTAACCTTTATATAGTAGGGAGGGTGCAAGGGGTATAGCAACATTTGCCTATTTTAACAAGCCCCTTACTTGTTAAAGTGGTCTCCCTTTGTTCCTTAGGTCTCTCAGGCAATACTGCCCCTTTAACTTCTTCAAGGATGGCTAGAGACATGCTACTAGATGTAATAACACTTATAGTAATAAAGTCAATTGCATTGTTTTGTGGGCTAGAATTGGCCTGCTGGTAACAAGGTTGCAGGCCAGAAGTCTTAACTGCCGCCTGCCTTGCCATCCATGTAAGACGGGCTTTCTACTGCTATTTATCTACCATAACAAGAGAGAGGATCTACACTCTCGCCGAGGTCAGTGGCTCTAGCCACCGTCCTCGCCTATCTCGAGTTGGTCAGCCAGCGGGCTCGCCTTCCTCGAGGTGGTCAGCTGACAACCTCGCCAGCCGCGAGTTGTAGCTGCCCCAACCTCGATGATAGCGATCCACGGCTGATATCACATAGTTAATTAACTATTAAGGATTTGTTTAGGATAAGTTCTGCCATCTTATAGACCTGGCAGTGGCATGGGGCTGCTCTATAAATGTCAAGTAATACTATCCAACCTATTAAGACCTGCTCTTAATATAGGGATAGTCTATATTAGTGGTTACAAAGTTCTGCTTAAAATTATTAACTATTAAGTCTTCTTTAAAGGGTATTTAAATAAATATTATAGGCACGCGCTGCAGGCGCAATTTTTAGAAATTTACTATTTTTAAGGTCTTAAATTATATATTTAATCCAGCCCTCTTACTTAACTAAATTTTAACTTGTTTAACACGCTTTTCGTGGCATGATATGCGAGCGCCATTTTCCTCCAAGCCTCCATACTATGAGCTGCAGTCCTATCCCGAGACCCCGAGGCGGCAAGCCTCCTGTTCCAAAAACAAGGACATTCCAAGGGTCTGTACCCACCCCACTCGACGAATAGCCGTACTGAGATGTGCAGCTGCTGGACTTGTCGTCGACGAAAGGTCAAATGCGATCTATCGCGCCCACTCTGCATTCGCTGCACCAAGGGGGGTCATCACTGTGACGGATATGGTCTACTTCTTCACTGGACTGAGAACAATACTTCATTTTCGGAGGACAATTTTTCTATAGTCCGTGGAAATGCAGTAAAGCAGAAGGCCATGTCGGCGCTGAGTATCCCTCCCCGGTTCGCGTTTACCTGTATGATTAGTCTTAACGCACCTGTTAGGATTTGCATCATGGCACTGGGATATGCATACGGTATCAAAACTACTTGCAGGGATTGATCAGACAGAGACGGGCATTGACCGAGTTGTGGGTCCTTTTACTATCTTCCAAGCTCGTGATCATTTCATGGACACACTTTCAATCGAGAAACCCAGCCGGCCAATAAGCCATTTTTCAAGCGAGTTTTCTCCTCTGTCGACATCACTATCACCCGTTCTTGAGACCTTTTGTCTCGCCAATCCACAGTTTCAAGTGCTTCCTGATGCGCTCTCTGGGAGTCCGATCTACCCATCCGCGGCTCGACTATTCCACCACTACACCAGCCATGTCACACACCTGCTACAGCCGGTTCTTCACACAGGAAACTTCTACAGCTCCATCTATGTGCCTCGTGCAATCTCCGGGGCCTGGGACTTGGTCTCAACTGGCTCAGCCTTGACGGCTTCGTGGGGTACACGGTCAATATTCTTCTCCATCTTGGCGACCTCGGCCTTTCATCTCCGGGGTGTTGAAGTTCCTCGTGGAGCTACATCAACACCATCTTCGGTGGAAATACAGAGGCCATCGGATATGGATAGTATAGGAAGGGGCTGTCGCATGATGGCCTACAGGTATCTCCGATTGGCTCTGACCGACGGCTTAGATTCCCCAGAGTCTGTGGAAGCAGCCATGTCTGCTATCCTGTCATTCATTAGTATTGATGTAGGCCCCTCACATCTTTCGCAGTCTTTTCACCTTTTCTAACATATGATCTCTCGGTCACCCAGATAATGCACGGTTCCATGTCTGAGTTCCCCCTCCATCTTGCTGCCTTCCGAGCTCTGCAAGCTCAATTCCAGCAAAGGAATCGAAATGGGCCAGCTGAAACCTTAGAAACATCACCGGCTGAGCGATACCTAACTTCCATCTTCTACCTCCAGTCAACTCTCTCACTGTCGACGAACTGCGAGCTCACACCCGTGCCCTGGCCGTCAGATCCTCAACGGTCGCATTGCCGAGAGGAATCTATGTATAAAATAGCCAGTACCGTCAACGATACCTGTTTACAATACACATATGGCACAACCAAATGCCTGGCCATGTTCATCCGCGCTGCTGCGACCCTTTTTCGGTCTATGTCCTACTACATATCCGCCGGCGTCCAACTACCAGCCGGCTTACAAGATGCGGTATATACCCTGTTAAGCAAGCTCAACAGCTGGAGTCTCGCCGCAGAAAACATCATCGAGCTCCCCGATTTCACAACAATGAAAGTGATGAAGCTGCATATTTTAGCCTTCCACGATGCAATCCACATTTTCTGTGTCACGCACCTGATGCTACCTTTTTACACCTGCCAGGAAGCGCACAAGGCGTCATCAGAGGAAATTCGACTTCGCGCTTCACGGGTATTAACACATTTACAATGCATTGAGAACATCAAGCAGGAGAATTCCCGCATTTTCTACACCCAAGCCGCGTCGATATTATGGCCGGGGTTCATCGCGTCCTGCGAGGCGGTCGGCGAGGACAGGTCCGGCTGGACGAAGTGGTGGGAGCACATGCTTACATATCGTATTGGGAATATTGCCTCACTGTACGCGACTGTGAGGGAAGTGTGGCAGCTAAGCAATAGTGGACAAGGTAGTAGTAAGATTCCGGTCTGGAGGGTACTTCTGAAGAAGAAAAAAGTGATCATCATAGCCCTTTGAATGATAGCTGTAACTAGCGGAACCCATTCCTCGTTGCCGATGAGCTACTATGAACACGAATAATACCAAGTCTTCCAAATGACCCTCCATTGAAAGGAGATTCGGTGGCCATACTCTATTGCTACCATCACATTCTCATCATTTCGAGAAGGGTCATATTCATCGGCTGTAGCACAAGGCACCGATATGTACCGCCAGGGCCCTGGAGGTCGAATTAATAACACAGTTCGCGGATCAATGACTGACCCGGATGCGAAGAATCAACTTTTTCCAGGTGTTCATAGACTCTCAATTCGCGATCTGTTGCAGTGAATTAGTCTGGCAAAGAGGTGGACACCTTCAATACCGTGTAGGTATTGACTTTTGATTCATAACTCGTCAGAGCTCTTCTAGGACCAATTGGACTTGCACTGGAGATCCCGGCATAGCCAACTCCAAAAGAATCTCTATAGCACGGGTCATGGACAGTCTCGCCTACAGCTGGCCGTCGTCGGTCGACCTCACATCAGCCACCAACTGTTCGAGGGCTTGGAGGTGGAAGTCCCAACTATCCATGTGACAACGCTAAAGAATCATAACGAGATTGACTCCTACATCCATGCCAGCATACGCAAGTCTGTTATCCTGAAGCGCGCCTCCGCGAAGCTGCGACGGCAGATTGTGCACACTCTATCCTCCCGCGCTGAAGGGATGTTTCTCTGGGTCAACCTTGTGCTACAGGAACTAGTCGAGAAGCGAAATGAAAGTAGCATACGAAAAGCCCTGGAGGATTCACCGCGCGGTCTCAAGAAGATTCTTCGTCATGTGCTATCAACCTTCTCTGCTAGCTCAACAGAGGAAGAACTCGAGTACCTGAACGAAATCCTTGTCTGGGTGTCGACTACCCAGCAACCTCTGACAATTGGGACCATAGACGCTATTTTGGGACTCAGGTCTGGACTGCCTGGTAAAGTACCCAGGCTTCAACCCTAAACAAGCCAACAAGCTATGCCCTCGCCGCGTTCTCCGCGTCGCAATGCGCTGCCACCACCGAGAGATCCGAGACGAGATAATTCGGATTCTGCTTGACGCGGGACTCGACGAAGATGTTACTGTGCGCCCGAGTACGATGGCTGAGATCGTTGGCGATGAACTCTTGGTGAATCTTTCTAGGGTTGGGGGTCGGCTTGTGAGTGATGAGCAGATGAGCGGGGGGGATATATATGATGGCAGTGCTGGTCGTGACGAGAATACGGATGACGAAGATAGTGAGGACGAGTCGGAGGATGAACAGGATGATCAGGCGTTTATGGTTATGAAGTTGTCTCAGTTATATGGGCACTGAGCACTGAGTATATTTCTCTGCTACTTAGTTTGCAATGCTACCCTCTAGCCAGGATTTATGTAATTATGGATTTCAGGGGAAAAGTTTATCATGCGATGACAGAGGAAGAAAAATTCGGAATGGAGGGAGATTGGAGCTGGTTATGTGACGCCAGAGGTGAAAGGAGGATGAAGTACCTATATCAACAGCAGTAATGTCTATTATGCAGCCATCGGGAAATCTTCCCATTCTGTGTCTGCCCCGCTGCGGCTGAAGACCGTCGATAAAGTTGATTTAATTCGATTCGATTTGATCGACTAAAATGGGGCCATTTACCCCTCGTCGCCAACATAAACACCCTTTCCCCCTCATTGTTGTCGCCTTCGACGGTCATGACCCGCGATGGCCAGCCCTAACCAGATCCCCGCCATTTATGCCCGTTCGATCGATAAATATCAACAGATAACTGACCAGGCTCTTGACGTGGAGTTCCTGAAGAAGCTGCAGAATGTCGATGACCTCACCAACGAGATCGATGCCCGAAACAAAAACTTCGCCGAGTTTCGGCAGAAGCGCAGTTACATCTTCGATGCGATGAAGGCAGCCCTGATCCCTATCCAGCTGTTTGGGGATCTCACTGCAGGTGCTGCATCCATGGCCTTTCCCCCGACCAGCCTTGTCTTTGGCGCTGTAACATATTTGATGACCGCTGCCAAGGGGGTGTCAGCTTCTTATGACGCGATTCACGAGCTGATGGAATCCTTGAAGGTACGAGTTGTTTTCTGGCAATGACTCAAGGAGGCTCGGTCTGAACTTGTAGGACTTTACCATTCGACTGAAAGCGTACGGGCGCGAGGCCATCTCTGACGACTTGAGCGACAAACTCAGCGATATCCTCGTTACGCTTGTCGATGTGTTCGCCCTGTCAACCAAAACAATCCGACGAGGCCGCCTGCTGAAATTTACCCGGAACTTCCTTTTAGGCAACGACGACGCGATACAGGGCGCGATGCGCAAGCTCGATAAATTGACCCAAGTCGAAGGACAACTTGTCGGAGCAGAAACATTGACCGAAGCGAAACGGACTGGCAGGGTAGTAGACGATGTCTCGATAACCCTCAACACCACCAGTGCGACCGTGACGGAGACAGGAATAACGGTGAATCAGATGAGCATGCAGGTAGATCAGATCCAGGACCAGCTAGGAACGCTGATGGTTTCGGTCAACGAGGGAAAGCAAGCGAGCAGCGAAGATCGCGAGAAGTCACTTCAATCGTTGGTTAAGAAGATTCTCAAGCCATCCAAGACCGATTCTGCCCAAGATTGGTACGACAAGATCAACAAATCCCGCGTTCCAGGTACAGGGGATTGGATACGGACGGAGGACATATTCAAGCAATGGTTGAGCAGAGACACCCCCATCATCTTCGTGTCTGGGAACCCTGGTGCAGGCAAGTCATACCTGTCCACGAACATTATCAACTTTCTTCGGGACCAACATCCACAGCATGGACAGAGCATGTTGTCAGTGTCAGTCGGATACTTCTTCTTCAAGGACGACAACCCCGACACTCGTTCCTTCCACCAAGCCTTGCGCGATCTTGCCTATCAAATCAGCAAGAACGATCCAGTCTACCAGAAGCATCTCGCCACCATTGAGGAATACGAAAGATTGAGCACTCTCCAAAGCGCCTGGCGTTTGCTATTTCTCGACTACTTCGTCAGCAAGCCAAACGTGGAAAGCAGTGTATATATACTGCTCGATGCACTGGACGAGGCATTGGACGAGGAACGGAAGATATTCCTGAGCCTAGCAAAAGATCTCTATAGTAGCGATCGTGGGCAGTCTCGCCTACAGCTCGCCGTCGTCGGTCGACCTCATATTAGCGACCAACTTTTTGAAGGCTTGGAGGTTGAGGTCCCAACTATCCATGTGACAACGCAGAAAAATCACAACGACATTGACTCTTACATCCATGCTAGCATACGCAAGTCTGTCATTCTCAAGCGCGCCTCCGCAAAGTTGCGACAGGAGATTGTCGATACTTTATCTTCCCGCGCAGAAGGGATGTTCCTATGGGTCAACCTTATGCTGCAGGAACTAGTCAAGAAGCGAAGCGAAAGTAGCATACGAAAAGCCTTGGAGGATTCACCACGAGGTCTCAAGGAAATTCTTCGCCATGTGCTGTCAAGCTTCTCTGCTAGCTCCACAGAGGAAGAGCTCGATTACCTGAACGAAATCCTTGTCTGGGTGGCGACTGCCCAGCAGCCTCTGACAATTGGGACAGTGGACGCAATCTTGAGACTAAAGTCTCCAGACGGCGATGGCATGATCTACCTGGAAGGGTCACTCCGGCGACAGTTTGCGTCCTTCTTTAACCTTGATCGCGAAGATGGCTTAAACACCTCGGAGTTGCAAAACACCTCTACTCGACCAGATCTGTTTGACGCCTCTGATGATGAGGATCAGCAAGACGAGGATGCATTTGAGGATGTCGACAACTTTGCCGAGTTCAGTTCCGACAGCACAACTACCACCATTACCTTCTCTCACGCGTCAATTGGGGACTTCTTTCGCGATGAAACTGAAGGTCCAGTTGCTGCTGACTATGACCATGTAGCGGCCGGAGTGAGCTATCGACAAGCAAAGGCCCATGTACTAAAGTCTCTTCTAAGACTCCTAACGGATAAGGACTTTGCAAAGCGGGCGGTTGATGATGCAGATTTGTTGAATCACGCAGCGCAGAATTGGGTCTACCATCTCCACGACGTCTCGCCTTCTGAGTGCAGTGACGAGGACAAAATTGAAATTGCGCAGATGCTTTTGTCCATGTTCCAATCAGAAGAGATTATGACGACGTGGATTGGCCGCCGCAGCTGGGTGTCGACCAACGCCAGCGTCAAGGCTGTTCGGCAGTGGTGGCTTGGGGATGTGCTAGAAGCCTTGTCGCAGGAAGATCGAGATTTTATTGCCGATACCGAAGAAATCCCGATTACAACGTTCCGCAAAGTAGTCATGTACTGCATCAAAAAATGGTTATGTGAATACAACTCCTGGCTCGTCCAACCCCTTGCGGCTGTAGTATGGAGTTACCAGAGGCTTGAGAAGGGCAATGAGGTGGACTTTTATGAGATCTTCAATCCGACAGCCGACGAGCTCGTTGACGCTGCAAACTTTGGTGGCCCAGAGAAGCACGCGCTATGGCATCGACGACTGGCAATGGCGCTGCGAGACGTCGGGCATTATGAGGAGGCAATCGAGCACTTCAACACAGCTCTAACACTGGAGCCCGATGAGTGGCTCATCAGAGCCGGTCTTGCAACAACCTTTGTCCAACAAGAGGAATGGCAGAAAGCGATTAGCCTTGACCAGGAGGTGACGAAAATCATCTCTAAACGTATTAACGACAAACCCGAGGAGGTGGTTGCGTTGAAAACGTCACTCCATACCGTCCTCGAACGGATGGCAGGATGCTACCAAAAATTGGGCGAGGAAGACAAGCGCTTTGAGTGCATCAAGAAGGCTTATGAGAGCACCATACCGTTTTGCAATACGTGCATCAATTCCATGTTCAAATTCTATGGAGAGAATGAGGACCACGACGCTGTGATAGAGTTGCTGGTACAACTGGATGAGTCGACGGTGCCAGGAAAAGACCACTCCAAGTTAACACAAGCACTCCTCGACACTCCAGACCTTAGCAACAATTTCTTTATCATTGCCGCGGCGGCGGCCATGGCCACAGGCCATCTCGACATCATGGTCCAGTCATGGAAGACCGCCGCAAAGGCGGCTCGCACCCAACTGCAAACCGTGAGCTCCGCCATTCTCGAGTTATCTATTGGCAGGCTGTATAGCGAATATCTATGCGACACCCCAAGAGCAGTCAAGCGATGGGAGCAAATCCTGAGCATCTACGCAACTTCCAAGGATGAGAGTCTGATCGGGATTGCCAAAATGGAGGCAGCCTACCACCTGGCCAAGCAACTCCTCTGCGATGCCGCCGAAGCAGGTATCGGCAGTCCAGAAGCAAAAGCCATAGGAGCGAGACTTGAGAAGCTAGCAAAGCGAAATATGGTAGAGTCCAACATCACTGTGATTTGGACATTAGACAGTGTTCGCGCCATCTCACTGGGCGTATACTACCGTCTCAACGGGCAGGAAGCAGAGGCCCGAGCCCAATTCAGACCATCCGTCAAACGAGGCATCGACATTCTTTCCGATGATGACCCTGAGAATGACATTTACGGTCTTGTCGGGTTGATCGGCGCGCTGATATCCGCGGGCGACGTGAAGAATGTCCATTCTATTGCGTACGCGGTCGGCAAGCTGTCGGCAGAGGGCGACCCTGATAAGGCATTTGCTTGGAGCTGCGATGGTCTGTGTCGGAAGGAGTCACAAGTTATGGACACATACTCTCTCTGTCCTATCTGCTACGACACGTCGTTTTGCCCGGATTGCGTCAAGCTGCTAGAGGCTGGGGAGCTGGGGGTTAAGCGGTGCAGCACGAAGCACGTCAAGGAGTTTATATACATTCCAGAGCAGCCGAAGAATTTTGCAGCAGGCGAGATGTTATATGATGGAGAGATTATGTCGTTTGAAGACTGGAAGAGTCAGTTACGGCGAGATTGGCAGATATAGCACAGTGACCAGAGAATAGCCCTGAAGTCATCACATCATCCCCACTCCCCCACAAATCCATCTCACCACCAATAATTCCCCCCTCCAACTGAACTCCAACTCAACCTCACCTCACCCCCTTAAACAAGAAACAAAAATAAAATGCCCCGTACCATCCAAATCCTCCTCTCAATCGACTTCGACGCCGTCTCCGGCTTCCTCGGCACCGGCGCATCCCCCACAAACACCCTAGCAGACTTTAGCAGCGGCTACTTCGCCGCCCAAGTCGGTGTCCCGCGGCTGTTGAGGTTGTTCAAAAAACATGGTATATCCGATCGCGTAACATGGTTTATACCGGGCCATTCGATGGAGAGTTTTCCCTTGCAGACGCAGGCTATTGTGGACTCTGGTGCCGAGATTGGTTGTCATGGGTATGCGCATGAGGGGGCAAGCCAGTTGACGGAGAGTCAGGAGAGGGATGTTATTGAGCGCTGTGTGGAACTTGCGACTGTTTTGACGGGGAAGAAGCCGAGGGGGTGGAGGGCTCCGCTTTATCAGCTTAGGGAGCATACGGTGAAGTGTTTGGAGGAACATGGGTTTCTTTACGGTACTTCCACCCTTAACTTTCTTGCAAGTGAATATATTAATAAAGGAGATAGATACATCCCTAACCCACCACGACTCCCAACCATACTACTTAACCCAACCTTCAACCCCCAACCCAATAAACTTCTCCCCCTCCACCCCCGCAAGCGAATGGATGGTCCCCCTTTTCCCTCCAAACCCCATCACATCGCGTACACTAATCGAAATCCCATGTAACTGGTACATGGAAGACATGACACCCATGCAGTTCCTCCCTGCTGCGAGTAACAGCCACGGCTTCGTGAGTCCCGAAGTCATCGAGAAGAACTGGAAAGCGAGATTTGAGTTCCTTTATCATGAGACGGGCGATGATGGGGAGTTGCACGATTTTGTGTTTCCGCTTGTGCTTCATCCGGATACGTCGGGTATGGCGCATGTTATTGGTATGGTTGAACGGGTTATTATTTGGCTGGGGGGGTGGGAGGGGGTGGAGTTTGTTACGTTTGGGGAGTGTGCTAATCAATGGAAGGGCAGACAGGAGAAGCATTGAGAAGGGTATGATACAGCTCTCTTGAGACTAAGTGAAGGTGTATGAGGTCCAGAGGAGAAAAAAGAGAAATTGATTTCGAATATAAAACACATCCAAAGAACCAAAACTTATCATCATCCAATCGTCCATGGAGCAGGGTCACCACATGTAGATCGGGAGAGCCATCGTTCAAGCAGCGGCCGCAGTCTCGCCCTTCTTCCGCATAGACTGCCTATACATGAAAATCAGTACCATAAAGAGCAGCATTGTAAAGAACAAGGTACACACCTCATCTGAACCCTCTTCAACCCCCGACACAACCTCTCAAACTCATCCCTCGTAACCCCTCCCTGTCCAGCAGACATAATCTTAACCATCTTCCCCTTCTTACACCACCCCCTCACACTCCCCTCGCCCCCCAACCGATCCCCCTTATCACTTAAAACCGCCCTTCCATCTAACTCCCGATCAAGGAGGCGACTGAACTCCCTATTCGCCGGAGAGATAAAAAGCGGATCCGTCTCGCCCATTTTCTCCCCAACGAGAACTTCCTCTTCGAACGTCGCGAATTCGGATTCTGGGTTTGTTATAGAGGGGTCGTAGGAGTGGATGTTTGTGCCCACTGCGTTGTCGGTGCCTGAACAGGTTGTTTCTGCGCGTTCGGGGGAGAGGATTGTTCTTTCCAAGATTGTTATGATGCGCGGGTCGGTGGGGGATGGGTCTAGGGAGGCGGGGAACAGGGAGTGCGTTGAGGAGATTGTTCGAATGGGGATGGTCGAACGAGTCAGGATGGGGGCTCGAAGGGTTCGGACGATTGGGCGGTGTTTGAGGAGGAAGGACATTTTGTCTAGGTAGATAGTCTGGCTTGACGTCTGGAGATTATTGGTGTGGATGGTGAGTTTCTAGGTCTCTGCCGGTTGACGTTCTCTTTCCGATAGCCGTTCGAGAGCAAAGCAATAGCACGAGTTCTGGCCTGATATATAGCTGAATTCTGCCAACTCGTCCATGGACAGCAGTGGTTTGACGTCACCTGTACCACGTCTATGCTCTCTCTTCCAGGATAGTCGAGACATTAGCGACATATGATCCAAGGGTGCGTTAATCGCGGAGTCATGTCCAATGATGGCGATATCAGCGTGTGACGACTTGTCGCTACGTATATCACGGCGGCCGAAGTGCGACAAGACCCTTCCTTCAATGAAAGCAAGGAGAGACGAACAATATATTATAGGAGGAAGGTGGCACATCATTGCTATCAAGTAACATTATTAACACTCTCAGTGTCATTGGGCTGTCATATTGGCGATTGAGAGAGCGGGGTGAGACTAAGTTCAGAAAATCCGGGGAAAGCTGTGGCTATGACCCATGGATCCCTGGCTATAGGTCTCGCCACCACGAGTCTAGACATGTTATCTACGGACTAGGAAAAGTCTTGTGA
Organism: Aspergillus stella-maris; assembly: GCF_047715825.1. Classification (NCBI taxonomy): domain Eukaryota; kingdom Fungi; phylum Ascomycota; class Eurotiomycetes; order Eurotiales; family Aspergillaceae; genus Aspergillus; species Aspergillus stella-maris. Next base: position 20,299 of record NW_027396931.1, on the reverse strand, counting down.
CATATCCTGTGATCATAATGATAGGAAACCATTTTATTCAATTCCAGGGAGGTGATAGTGCTTTTAATCCATAAACGCCAGAAAACCAACCCATGCCGAGTCGCAATCACCGAATATACCTAAAAGCCCTCATAGAGTGGAAAGTCCGATAGACTCCAAACAAGGTTGATCCAACGCCAATGCCACCGGCGCTCCAGGCTGCGCCTTGGCGGTAGAGAGAAGTGTATGGGATTTGGCCTTCCGCTGGTTTCTGCGAGATATGAGCACCCGTATAGTTTCTTGTGAGGGAAATGGTAGGGTGGACGTACAGTTCGCAGACGGCGTCCGAGAGCTCCGGCTTGTTGGCCGCCGCGGCCGAGGAGAATTTGGAACATTTTGTATGCTAGTGGTTATTTGCAGTCAAAGTAGACACCTCGGGGTGTTCCAGCGAGGGTAGAGCGGAATTATATATATTGTGATAGAGCGATGACGTGGGGACGACTGACTTGGTTGGGCGATCCATGGTCGAACATTGACCAAACAGAACAAAGCATACTTGCTTTCTGACAACTATACAGAAGTCGATGCCAGTGCTGTGGATGGATGTACTCCACTCATGGAGTCCACATTCGATTTGAATCGGCCTGTCCTTGAAACATTAGTCAGGCATGGAGCCGACATTAATGCCACTGATAATCAAGGACATACACCTCTTATGTACGCCACAGGTTTAGTGGTCCCGATGCCGAGGGAGCCTCTACAAGCGGAAAGGTCCCGGGACGTGATCAGTGACCGGGATATCATCTTCCGAGAAACCGTGATAAGATCGCTCATTTTGGGAGGAGCGGTCGTAGACGCCCGTAATATAGAGGGAGAAACAGCGCTTTTCGGTGCGTCAAGAAGAAGTTACTATGAAATCGCGAGGCTGCTCCTTGAAAACGGAGCTGATGTGAACACGAGGAACAAGAATGGGCGGACACCACTCTTCGAAGCCTGTCAGAATATTTTTGAGGACGTAATAAAATTATTGATCGAGCACGGTGCAGATGTCAATGTCCGCGATGTTACGGGACAAACACCGCTCTTGAAGGCCGCCGGTGGACTCGAAAAGTGCACAACTATCTGGCAAAAGGACGCTGCAACGAGTGCCAACAGTTCTACCAGGTATCGCGATTGGTGCAATACCATGCAAATTATTGATGTCAACACAGGAACCAACTTTATCGTCAATTTACTTATCAAAAATGGAGCCAATGTGGATGCTGCCGACGATTTGGGAAAGACCCTACTGATGGAAGCGATTCTACTGGGAGATACATCTACAAGCATACTTCTTCTTGAGCTCGGAGCAAACGTCAATCTAGCTGACGAATATGGGTGGACACCGACCATGCATGCGGCGATGACAGGCCAGTCATCTGTTCTTCGGTGGCTGTTGCAAAAAGGAGCGGCCGTCAATGGTATCGATCAAAGCGGCTGCACTCCTCTACATCACGCGACACGAGGAGGACATAAAGATATAGTCCAGCTTCTCATCTCATCCGGGGCTGACATAAATCGCAGAAGCAATGCAGGATTTACGCCGCACATGATAGCCTCCGAGAACCGCCATTTCTCTGTTACCAAGCTTTTGTTTGACAACGGCGCGCTCCACGAGGATCCCTTGGTTAAAAGTGTGCCTAGCCTGGGTAACGTTACCCTGCGAGCCCATGATACAGGAGGATGAAGTGAAAATACATGGACTCACAGAGAGCACTTGGTCTGGAATTTGAGAGCTCGAATGATTCTCAGGCTGGTTGTTGCTCGGTTATTTCGTCGCTACGTCGATGCTTGTGCAAATACTGTCTTTATGCATTGTCCTTAGCTCAGGAAGACGTGTCATGAGGACTCTTTCTTGATACTAAACAAGGTTGGTCTTTATTGTGAAGCTGGCATTTCCATGCTATCGGCCCCAGTCCCTGACCCGCCGGTGGATCAATGTGAGCTTTTAGAATGAAGCAATCACCCCGCATCAGCTTCGCTTCGAGCGTGCTTGGACACCGCCTCCTCCGCTTGGGATCACGCTCGCTGGGTGCAATTGGCCGGGGCCGAGGGCTCAAGTGACAGCAGCGGCCAAGAGTCTTGGACTCCCTTTATCCGTGATCCCACGGCTATACCTTCAAAGGACTCCAATCAGCTTGACTCCTCTGCAAGACCAAGATATACAGTGTCCTTGAATTGTTCTTGGCCTTATGATAGTTAGCAAGCGTGGTTCCCATTTAGCCTATTTAGCCGGATGTATGCCGCTGGGTACAACGGATTGTGTTCTGCAGGACCCGCAAGACCATTAAGAGGTTGAATCCTTCTGGATGTTTTGGTTTACTATTCGAAAACCGCCAATAAATTGCAAGTGCTCATAAGAGCCCTTCAGGCTATTTTCCCAACACAAGTATCCTCGCCGTGGAGTATTGGTGGCTGTTGGTCCAGGATAGTCCTCCAATGAAGGAAGGAACTATACGGCTGGCTTCAGATATGGACCGACAATATAGCAAACGTTGACATTGCCTCGGAAGATAAAGATATCCCTCCGCTAGCCAAAAGCAAGCACCTGGCCCAGCGCGTTTCTGGCTTCGCTTTTTTACATCTCAATCGAGTCACGACAAGATGGTCCACAAAACTAGGGTCTACAATTGGTATGTTACTCTCCACTCCAACCACCGCCATTCTGACAGGCATAGGTACATCTGCCTGGTAGCAGCCGGATGCATGGTGTTGATGGGCTACGATGCTTCTGTCTTCAACTCCGTCCAGAATTCCGACAACTGGCACGCCTATTTTGAGAATCCAGTAAGCAACCTCCAGTAGATTTACTGTCCAGCCTAACAATTGTGCAGAATAGCCATATGCTGGGTCTAATAAATACGGTATATACAATCGGCGGTATCATCACGGGATGGTTTCTCGCTGGCCCCTTGGTGAATCTACTCTCACTTTCCAACCCACACTCCGATCTAACAGTGGCAGGCTGACTGGGCGGGCCGGCGTTGGGCTATGGGAATTGGCTGCTTCATTACGGTCATTGCCACCTTCATGCAGTGTTTCCCTCCCCCAAACGACCCTGTTCCGTGCTTCATGGCCGGTCGTGTTATCATTGGTGCTGGACAGGCTCTAGCTATTGGTATGCTGTACTTTTACCCTCAGTGACTCTTCGCTAACACTCTGTAAGCTGCCGGTCCAATTTATATAGGTGAAGTCACACCCTCCTACATCCGTGGGCTAGTCATGGCCTTCTGGCAGATGTTCTACAGCGTAGGCTCCTTCGTCGCATACTGGGTGAATTACGCTGCGGGTAAGAATAGAGAAAGCCTCGGGGACTGGGACTGGAAGATGGTTGTTATCTTTCAGCTTCTTCTACCCATCGTCATTATGTCTCAACTCCCCTTTATGCCCGAGTCACCCCGCTGGCTCGTTCAGCGAAAGAATGACGTCGAAGGCGCGCGCAAAGTGCTACAGCAAGTCCGAGACACAGACCAGGAAATTGACAACGAGCTCGCCTCAATCCGCGAAGCAATTCAGTACGAAAAGGAAGCACTCGACAGCGGAAGAAGGGCATATATGACCCTACTAAAAGACGCCAGTGTTCGAAAGAGACTAATCCTCACTTTCATCATGAACATCGGGCAGCAACTCACCGGCCAAGGAACATTCAACTCGTACTCCAGCACCATCTACCAGAAAATCTGGGAGGACGGCGACACAATCAATTTGATCAACGCGCTAAACGCCACATTCGGAATCATTTTCACACTCAACGCAACCTGGACAGTCGATCGGTTCGGTCGGAAGTTCCTGCTTATCGTCGGTGCGGTCGGTATGGCAGTCTGCATGTTGATCACCGCGTTGGTTGGGCTTGAGACACCAGAGACACCAGAGGGCGCAAAGACTCAGCCTGTCGGAATCGCGATTGTATTCCTTATGTTCCTGTTTGCGTTCTTCTATAAGCCGTCTTGGGGCGCGACTGTTTGGATCTACACGGCCGAGGTGTTTCCGATGAATGTACGGGCACAGGCTGTGGGAATGTGTTCGCAGATGCAGGGCGTTGCAAATACCATCTTTCAGCAGTTCTTTCCGACGTTTTATGAGAATGAGGGATTGTAAGTCACCATAATGTCTGGATTTTTCATCATCAGCTGTGCCTAATTGACATATTCCCAGGAAATCCTTTTTCTTCTTCATGACCTGCAACGTCTTCCTCGCGGTGTTTGTCTGGTTCCTAATCCCAGAGACGAAAAAGGTTCCTCTTGAGGAAATGGATACCCTGTTTGGTGGAGACAGTCATGTTCAAAAAGGTGCTGCTATGCTTCATGAGCAAAAGCTTCAACACATCAACGAGGACGGTAGGGATGATATTGAGATGGCATCAACTGAGCAGCCTGCTAGGCAGTGAGCGGTCCAAAAACCCACGGATGACAATCTTTATCAACGCATCTGAGAAACATCTGTCCATGTACTAGCTCTGATTCCATTATGGTTACCATATAATACACAACTTACCTCACCGTCCATGGTCAAGTGCGCTAAACCCTAACCATATATCTCCCCAGCAACGCTCTAACCCTCTCGACAGGCAACGCCTCCGTAACCCTCCCCTTAAAGCCCCTCAGCGTCTCAGCCTTACAGAGCGCATTGAGAATCGCCTCCTCCGTGGCTTCGGACGTGGCATAGAACAACGAATCAATCGTCTCGTTCTTCAAAGTCTCCACCTTCTGCGTCTCCAGCGGCGGTAGGTATTCGAAGCCGCTTGAGGCAGAGGCCAGTTCGTTTGGTGATGTTCCTGTTGATAGCGCGAGGAAAATCTCGCCGGAGAAGTTGCGGCCTGCGCTGTGGCCGCCGACCTGCGTTACAGTGTTAGTGGAGGGGATGAGATATGGATGGATAGTGTGGACGTACCTGTGTGATTCCCATACCAGCATGCTGCGCGATGCGTCGGAGTTGGTGCGGGAGGAGGGGGGCATCCGTTATTATCACGACAATAATACCTAGATAATATACGTTAGTCTTAACTCCCAGACAGAGCCAGAGAGGAAACGTACTCCCCTCCGCGGCCCTCCCCGCAGCAGGTAACTTCATCTTCTCATCACTCCTCTCCCCTTTCTCACCCTCCTCCCTCTTTTTCTCCGCATCTTCCCTCTTCAACAATTCCCCAACAGGAACATTTCCAATCCTCAAATCCTCCCTCTGCCCATGATTCGCCTGCACAATGACACCAAGCGTGAAATCCCTTTTGTCACCTTTCATAACACGCGAAGCTGTCCCCGTCCCGCCTTTATACCCATGACATCTCATCGCTGTTCCACCTCCATAATTCCCCTCGTATACTTCGTCTTGAGTTTCAGAGGCTTTGATAGCTTCGTCCACAATTTCTTTGTCTATTACGGATGCAGCAATGTCATTTAGGAGGCCGTCATATGTCTCGCCTACGACGGGGATATTCATTCTTCGTGAGGCGGTGATGTCGTCTTCGCCTGACTCGGCCGCTTGTTGGAAATTATGCAGGAAGAACCCGTCGTAGACTTTCCCTATGGAGACTGTGTTTGTTAGGGCGATTGGCTGCGCAAAAACACTATTAGCATACCTTTCCCCTCAAGAAAATGTTATTGGGGAAAGGGATACCTACCGAATTCGTAAACCCCCACTCGGCAATCCCATGACTCCCCGTTAACTCGCCCATTCCATTCAGATCATGCGTAGCAGCGTAGCACGGCATTGTACGTGTTTCTTTTATGCCGCGTGGAAGGATTACTGTTAGGCCTGTGTGGATGGAGGGTGAGCGGTGGATTGTTATTTGGCCGACTGTTACCCCTTTTCTTTGTTAGGATTATGTTTGGAGTTGGGATTATATGGAGGGTGTGTACCGGGAACATCAAGAATGGAATTCTTAGGCCCAGGTTGAAATCTGCCAGGGCTGTAGCCCAAATCTCGGATGCGGGGGCGGGTATTGGTCGTCATGGTGGGTTGTTCTGTGGATAAGTGTCTTACAGTCATGGTTTTTGAAGTAAAGCTTGTTTTGGAATAAGACCGGAAACCCCACGGCTTAAATAATTTAGTCTTTCCCTGGAGCCTACAGCCGACAGGATACATAGGAAAACCGGCATTTGGACTCCGGAGTCCTGACTCGTTACAAACGGCCCTAGTTGCCGTGGATGGCTTAACGCTAGGTCGTGGATGTAACGTTGGCCCATACAAAATTAATTCAATTCAGCCGCCTAGTTGCTTATCTTGAAATCGCGAATGATAACCGGGGTCGTATCCCCAGTTGCGTATATCGCATAGATAGTGCCTAATTCCCCGTCAGAGTTGGCTATTACAACGGACAGTAGCAACGTACCTGTGAAGTCATCGCCGCTCATTGCTGAGCAAGGTATCTCGCCTAGTAAGAGTTGCTCGTGCTGGTCACTAGGGAGTGTGATACTTTCAGCTCTAAATATATAGCGCTCGACGGAAGAAGTAACTGTCAGGACTATCAACGTTGCATCGGCAATAGGGTACGATGACAACGTGACTAGATCGTGCCCTGCCTCCTGGAGTTGCAGACTCAGTGACCGGCCTGAAGTGCTGTACTCAATAGCCACATATCGGAAGGGATCTTTATAGACCGTCAATCCATAAGAGACATCCCCAGGGATGTTATCGTCCAGGATCAATGTCGCCGTAGCGACCGAGTCAAGTTCTGTCTGTCGCTGTCCGACGAATGTAACTGTCCCAGAAGGCGCCGCCAAATTTGTTGCCGTAGGCATCAAGGTTGTATCCCCTGCATCCTGTCTATACGCGTCCAGGTCTGGCGTTCGCAAGTATAGCGTCAACGGCGACGCCAATTCAACGGCCCGAGCCTCATCGCTGATACTCTTCTCCGCCATCTTCTTCCCAACAAGCATGTCAATTTCAACGGGCTTGAAAACAGGGAACTCATTCTCCATCCACCTGACACTTGTCAAGAACGTCTCTCTCCCCAGCGGATAACTCGCTCCATATTCCCTCCTCGCTAGCATAACGCACCACCAATCCCCCATGACATCCTGAAAGAGGTCCCCGTGCCCGACGCATTGAATGATACCCTGCGACCCCTCGGCCGTAAGAACTGGGTTGCGGTCACAAGATTCATAAGGACCGCTGATATCCCTTGCCCTCGCCATAGTAATCTTGTGCCGTCTATGTGTCCCTCCTTCCGCGATGAGGAGGTAATACCATCCGTCTTTCTTATAGATGTGTGGACCCTCTGGAACCTTTCCTGTTGCGCCAGTCCAGATGTCGATTGGGTTAGAAAGGAGATTTCCAGTGGCGAGGTCAATCTGCGCTTGACGGATGACCGTTGCCGGAGTCTTGCTATACCCGTGGATGTAGCTCCCTTGGAGGTAGACTTTCCCATCATCATCGAAAACTAAACTAGGGTCTATCCCATGGAAATCGAAGTAAATAAGCTCGCTAAACGAATCCGGATTATGCAGATCGTCCGATGTGATAATGAAATTTGTAGGGTGGAAGTCTTCGTCGGGACGCATATCCTCGGATCCGGATAACATTGTGCAGACGATATAGAATGACCCCTTGTGATACCGGATTGTCGGAGCGTAAATTCCACCCGTGAATATCTCTCGCCGGGAAGGATTGTTTATTTTTGTTGTTGCGGAGGATAAGTCCAGTTGGGAGGGTCGGTTTATGGCGTTGCCTTAATTAGGTTGCTTTTATCAGCACAATTATAGGTAAGTAATAGGCAAGGAAAGTCAATTCCGCACCGATAATTTCCCAATTAACCAAGTCCTTAGACATATGAATCGGAATCCCAGGGAAGAACTGGAAGCTGGAGGTCACCATGTAGAATGTATCCCCCACGCGGATACACGAGGGGTCAGGGTAGAACCCTGGTAGGATTGGATTCTTGAAGGAGGACATGTTATTCGACCCGACGCAACCTCAAATGTATGGTAGATTGTTGGGCTTTTGACTTGCGGGCTCTTCCATGACATCCTGAAAATGGTGGACTGATAGGTATTTTACGTAAATAGGTAGGTTTCTCTACCGGCCAAAAAACTACGAGCGCCTCCTTCCTGCCCGATCCGGACGTTGCTGCTTTAAGAGGGTGAGTCGGGTGAGTCAGGTGATTCGCTCACCCTCGAAGGTGATTCGCTCACGCCTTCGAGGTGACTCGCTCACCCATCTGAGGTGATTCGCTCACCCTCGACACCTACACTCACCCTACGCTCACCCCGTCCCCTCTTCGTGCCCACGCTGTCCTCTAGCTGCTTCACTAAGAAATCAAGATGCCGCGACAAGAGACAATACCAAGCCTGGTTGCAAAAACCTGGCCCACTACTGCCCCCAGCAGAATGGTGCCAGGATGTCTTTCCTCTCTCGCTCTCCCACCTCCTGAATCCTCCAGATATCGTGCAAATCGTGCTGCTTGTGACTCTTTCATCATTCGAACCTGGCACATAACGCACTCTTTTCGGGCTATTCCGCGACTTCACGATTTCGCGGTATCCTCAGGATAAGTGATTTTCATTCAATTCTGCTGCCACAATGTCCAAGGGGAGAGGAAGGCAAAAGGTCGATAGAAAAGCTGCTGCGGCAGCAAACGGCTATGTTCGCGGAGCAAATCGCGAACATGATCAGGAACGCTGTGAGATAATCTATTCCGACGAGTCCATTGCTCTGCAGGAGAGGGTTATATCAGATTATGTTTCGTAAGTATTCCTTATACCCCCTGGTCTTGTACCGTGAGATCAACTTGCTGATTTCTTATCTGTTTTGCCTTTTAGCTGGGCATCCGAAGAAAATCAGAGCCTCCGAGACGGAGGCCTTCAAAAGGGACATCCCGTGCCCGACCTCGCCACGATCAAAGATTTTGTGCGCTTTTACATATCCTCTACCAACGGAATTCTCTCGCTGCGTCCTACAAAGTCTTCTGTACTGAACTTTGCAGAGCGGTTCTTTGCCGGATTCACACGCATTACAAAGTCTATTTTTGATAAGAAGGATACTCAGGATGTGTTTACGGTTTGTGATTGATCTGTTGAGAATCCATCTTAGGTTGCTGACTGAGTATAGTTTATTAAAAAAAGACTTGTTAAAGAAGAAAAACTCATTGAAGATATAAGAAGAGCGAAGCATATGTTAACACACTGTGATCTCACAAATATCCTTGTCTCACTGTGGAATGACGATGATCCTCTTTTCATCCATCCGCGATATAGAGTACAGATGACGTTTACTATCCAAATATATTGCTACTCGGGCGCTCGGATCGGCACGTTTATCCCGGATACATCAAAAGCAGACGAGCGTGGGCTGCGATATCAAGTATTTTGCCCGAACCTGCTCACCATCTTTGCCTTGTTCCGTTCTGACATGTGATAGGACATTGAGCTATATATCTACCGCAGACCGGACGGTGAGATAGAGCTGTTTTTCCGCCTCAGCGAGAAATGGGTTAAGAATAATGACAATCCGAAGAATACAGTGTATGTCCGCCCTTGAGCAGCCTGAGTTTACCCCACTGATAGCATTCTGCCAGCTTCCGTCTCGCAATGCGGGAACACAGAAAGCTCCGATTCAATCCTGTTGCCTTTCTGTTGGTGATGGCGTTCCAGGATGGCGCGTTTTTACATGTCGACTCCATGGAGTCCCTGAAGAGATGGAATCCTGACCATAACGATCCAGTACCCCTTCTCTGGAAACCATCGGTCGCAGAAGAGCCTGTCTTACGGACAGTAACCAGAGCTGGTGGAGTATCGAAACGTCCGTGGACCCGCGAGAGTTTCTGCAAGATATTTAGAGCAGTCGTCACCAACGCGGGATACCCCGAGATCATAACGATCCATACCCTCAGGCGAGGCCTTGCCAATATGCTTGACAGTAAGTTTGATAAGCTCGGTGTTTAGGCATCCCTTAATCTAACATATGCCTATAGAAGTGGCAACAGAGGCAGAAAGAAGCCAGGTACTCACCCAGAAGGATCCGAATGTCTTTGGAAGAAGCTACATAGACAGCACCTCGGCACTGAGCACTATGGACGCGTTCCTCGGAGAGAAGATGCGCCTTGACCACATTGAATACCTTCGAGGCGTGGGTAAATACCGTGCGCTTGGATATCCAAGACATTTGCCGGCAGAGCGTCAGCATGCTATCAGACAAAATGAAACCTTACAAGGACTTGAACGACGGCTTCAAGAGCTGCAAAAAATACCGCATACATGCACTAATACTGACAATGGTCATGGCGAACACGATAATGATGCTGCTGATTCTGGTGATGAAGACACCGAGTTTGCTATTAAACTTACCAAGAAGCAGCTACAGGTTCTAAGAACCCGCCTTTACAACACCGAACTAGCGAAATACCGAGATGAGTGGATTCAGGACCGCCTTGAGACGCAGGTTAAATCGGGAGGCAAGGCTTCGGATGTGATTGTGTATAACGACATTACACAGTGCCTCTTCAAGGCGCAGCCCGAACGGCAGCGCGTCGCCGAGTTGATGCCATCGGACAAGTCTTTCTCCTATCAGGATATGCTCTCCGCCGTTGAGAACCTCTTAATCTATTGTACTAAAAACTATGATGTTTTCTACCGGCCAGGAGAGGAGCCCCTCAATGGGAGGTGTCCCGTTGGGGGTTGTGACCTGGATCAGTAAGTTTGGCCTTAAAACTGCAGACAACATCCATATCCAGTTTCCTAATATGTTTTGCATTAGTCTGACACGCCCAAAACGCTCTAATCATGTTCAAGACTGCCGGCTTCAAGGACGCTGCGAGGCCTCCGGCTATAAAAGCACTCAGCTGAAGTACTGCTACGAATGCTTTGATTTCTTGACTACGACGGAGTGGGAAGATCATTGCAACAACCATCTCCAGCACGATATCTCCAGGAGATGCGAAATAATTACGTACTGTTATACCCTCGTTCGCCCCGGTTATTGTCCTTTCTGTCTTGGGTGTGATAGAGTTGCTCCCTCGCAGCGCATGAATGTTTGGAAACGGAGCAATGAGTTAAGAGCTCATGTCAATGAACATATCAAGCGGATAAGCGGAAATTATTTCTGTTCGCACCCGATATGCCAGGCCAAATTTGACTCTGAGATGCAACTCCGTTACCACTTGAGCGACATACATGGTATGCATAAAGCAATCTGGGATCAAGTGGGTGGCCCTGTCAAACCGTCTAAGAAGAAAGATCTCGACTATCAGGTCAACTCCCCTGTTGGTGCCGCTAAGAGAAAAGGACAAGCTCTGGTAGGGCAGAGAGAGAGCAAAAGGCAGTATGTCAGTTATGAACAGGCTGAAGATTTTCAAATCATCATGTGGGAGTATCCAGATCCTCCAAATAATCCCACAGTAGCCTGTGACGTTCCCATTCCTGCTGATGACAAACCGAGCTCCCCATCCGCCAGCCCAAGCGAGCTTGTGATCGAACTCGGACTTTGGGAGCGCCCTGTCAAGACTGCTACTGAGGATAGTCTAGTTAGACTGTGCGCAACGGGACCGACAGTCAGCAGCACCAGTGATGAGAACGGTGTCGCACGTACAGAGCATATTTCTGATTACAATGGCTGTCCTCCTTGTATCTCTAACTGGCCTAGCCCTCCAGGCCTCACTACAAGTATCGAGTTCAAGTCTTCAACAACCAGCACAACCCCCGAACTTCCACCAATCGATCCACAGATCTTACTTGGGGACAAGGACCGGCAAGTCGGATTAAGCAAGGATGAATTTGAACTTAGAAAGATGAAGGAAGGGGGTGTGCTCAGGTTCCGGGGATCTTCTTCAGTGACCGAGAACTCACCTACGGCCGACATATTGCGGGCTGACAAACTCTGGCTGGCTGAAGAAAGAGACCTGAGTATAGACACGCAGACGGATTTGGTTGAGATCAACTCTATCCTGGAGACCCCGATAATGAAGATGCAACAGAAGAATCCTCAAACTTTATCAGCACCTGACTCCGTTCAATCCTCGCGCACGGTAGATCCTTTGAGCGGCTCTGAAAACCCTGCTCCAGGGGGCGCGGGCCCGATTACAAGAGCCCGGAAACGAGCCGCGCAGTCTCAAGATCACATAGCATCTCACAAGTCCAGTCGAGTGACGAGGTCCTCTTCTGTGAGACGGAACACGGGTTCTCTGAAAATCTAGGTGAAGAGAAAGCCGAGCCTGCAGGAAGTTATAGAGTGGTTCCTGGAGTCTTTACCCCGTGATTCAGCAATTAGTCCTCCATTAGTCAAGCAATCTAACTTCAGCTGCGTGTTTAAGATCAAGAGGCTTATAGCGCTATCTTAAGCTCGAAGATTCTTAACAGATAGATAGATCCTTGAAACCTGTTTAGCCTAGCATTCTGACTGATTGATGTCTATCGCCCCTAATGGTTGGTAACTAGGTACCAAGAAGCTTACGGTTGATGTTGTCTTTGCATATAAAATAGGTGATGATGATGCCAATTCCACTCCTGATCCTATAACCTTCACGTGGCTACCGGTAGTCAGCATATCCAGGGTTCCATTTGGTAGCTCGTCTTATCCAAATAGTAGCTTAGCTACTGTTTCTTTTAAGTAGCGATCGTCAATAATATTAATGCCTTTGAGACGGTTTGGTCACCGCCCTATTTTCTCTATTAATCGACACATCATGCTGCAGTTCATTCTACTGTGGCCGGTAAAAGCTTCTCCTCCGGCCAGGATCGTACAACGCCGCCCAACTATTCTCCTTCCCCTTAATATCCTCCGCGATCAATCGTCCCGCTAGGACACTGTGCGTGAGTCCGCTATCTTCTATACCAATGTAAGTGTGTGGTTTCCCCTTTATTTTTCTATAAAACCCAAGTGGTCAACTGGTTCAAGAATAAGACCACTCCAGCACTAATCCACGACTCCAGCATGCGTGGATCATTAACTTATTGCGCTCGAGCGTCATAACCCAAGAGACTGTTAATTAGAATATCCAGTCGCGCCTGTGGTATGGAAAACCTTGTATTTATAAAGTTTTAGGGGGTTGCGGATATTGTCCATATTCAAACCCGCGACTTTTGTCTCCCGTGACCGAGGCATTCCTACCAATTGGTTAATCTAGAATAAATTAGCAACTGCAGATGCATTGCAAATTTGTTAGGTTAAAATCTAAAGAGTGATTTAATTATAAGTGGGTTGCCAAGATTAGCTTTATAATTGTTAAACAAGCCCTTAACAATATCTTGGTATCCTTGACACAAATAGTTGTGTAAAAAGAATATTAAATAAAATATTTTCATGGAAATAAGATTACTTAGTTAAATTCACTAGTAATCTTAATATTTTAGATGTCATCCATGGCCAATACACCTCTTAAGCATATAAAGACAGCTTGTAAACAAGATCTATTAACTTAAAGATCCCGTAGTAAGTGCGTGTACTAGCGCTCAGGCTCTTAATAGGCCCATCAATATACTACCAGATAATGGTTAGAATATTTAAAAACTTTAAATGGGTTTTACTTATAATTCTCTCTTGCCCTTTAAAGCAACCTTTAAAGGCAATAAATAGATTCCAATCATGACCTATTACTATCCAACCAATACTTGGTAAGAGCTCGCAATTATCTAGCTTATCCCCATGAATATTATATAACTATAACAACTTTTCCAACCTAGCAGCTAGCCAAATAGCAAGCTGCACCAGTGCCTTTGTGTTGCCACTATTTAATTATTTTACTTTAAATCTAGAAAAAAGAGCAATATACTTTGTAAATGGATCTGTTATTTAGCTAATTATTTAGTCTGGAAACATATTAAGAAAGTTATTGCATGTTTCTTTTACTTGCAGGTCTTGGATGGAAAACGCGAACATGTAATTAACTTTCTTGCCAACTAGGTTCTTATTCAGCATGCATGGGAGGAGACAGGGATTAATCTTTTATATTTATCTATTCTTTAGTTAATAATCATACTCCAAGCATACATGAAAGTCTAATACTAACATATTTTTAACCTGGAGAATAGTTTAACACTTAACACCCCTTTAAAGGACCATTTAAATAACTCCAGAGCCCCAAGCATTCTTATCTTGTCCATGCTCCTCACACTTTGTCGCTTTATTATATATTTTAGTTACGTCCTGCCATAATAAATCAAGTTGCTCTGGTGTCCAGTTAACTATATTATTAAATATATTATTTGGAATATCCAAGGCTTCCTTAGGGGCTTTATAACATATTTTATCCTAAGGCAAAGGGGAATCATGGTTAGTAACTGCGTTAATTATAATTAGGAGTATTCTAGCTTACCTTTAATTAAATTAAAATCACCTTAAAGCCGAAGTTGCGGCCAAGAGTCTATTATAATAAAAGAACAGATCTGGGAAGGGGTATAGATTTTGGCCAAATGTAGTGAATAGATGGGCTTAATAAAGGCAGCATGTTAAGGAGGTCTCGTGCCGGGCTTTGTTAACGTAAGGGTCCAGACAAGCTCTAAATAGAAGGATTGAGTCTTGTGCGATTAGTAAGATTAGTGGACAAGCTGCAAGAAGTTTTATTATTGGCAAGAATCTAGGCTATTTATTAGGAGTAGAATTTCCACTGCGCGGCATCTTCTGCCATTTCATCTAATAACTCTTGTTAATCTCACGTGGTGGAGTTAAAGGAGGGGTTGGATTTTGTTAACTTTAAACTTTGCCAAGCCAATAAAGGATATCTTCTTGCTTTTTATAGTCTTGCAATAGAGTTGTTATTAATCTTTAAAATAACAATCCTCTTGTTAGTGGTACTAGGAGAAGGCAATTGTTAAAGAGCAGACAAGGCAATTGTTTGTTTAGGTGTCTTAAAGGTGAATTAACTAACTTTAATAAGCTAGACATGTTAATCCAGTCCAAAGACTTTTCCATAACAGATATAGTTAGTCATACATATCGTGGCCAATCAAGGATAGATAACTATAGAAATGGTTTCCATCTCTCTAGTTATTTATTTTAATAATATAAAATACAGTAAAAGAGGCCAAGTCTTTAGTAGTTGCTATATTCTTGTGCGCATTTAGGTTTAAGTAGATAATACACAACTAGCTATTCACAAAGCTGCTAAACAAACCGCCAATGCCCTTAAAATTAATATTCCTGTCACTATTGTTGTGTGGGTCAGGGTTGCATCCAAATTTAGTAATGTCTTTAAGGCATTTACTACATTGCAGCTTAGACTAGAGTAGGAAAAACTAGCTTCCTTAGAATATAATGCAGCAATAGTAATCCTTGTTATAGTGTCTATTATAGAGCGCTCCATGTATTGCAAGGTAATCACTTTATCTTGGCTCTCCTCCACAATATGCACCTCCTCATACCAATAGACTGTCTATTCTAGCAGCACTTCTCCATTAATCTGGACGCAGCTTTTTCCCAGTGGACAGCATCTAGCCTTGCCATTATAGAAAAAATAATAATCACCAGGAAAGCAGTGTTCACTAACTAAGCAGCAATTATATGTCTCTGGGATGCAGCTACCCTTACAGCATTGTTTGCTAGCTGCACAGTAATTCCTTTTAGTCTGGCACTAAGCGCTTTGGCTGTGGTAGGCTAATTTTTGTCAGACATGACAAGAAATATAGGCGAGCTAAGGAGGAAACAAACACTAATACATGTTTTCTTGCTCAGCCGAAGTGATAACACGGCCGAAACTGTCAACTGGAGCCAGAACAAGGTTTTGACCTAGAGAACCTGATTCCTGTTTAAGCAGGATATCCCCTTTAGCCGTAGCAAATGGGAGAGTAGAACAAAAAAGGAGAGAGAAGAGAGCACGGTGAAGGGGAGTAGTAATTCTTTGCGATGGCCTCATGATGCCTAAAGTACTGCTCATATACGGTGAATAGATAGTTTGAAAGACAATTAATAGGAATAACACTCTCTACTTATATACACTGTAGGTTTAAGTAACAGCTGAGTCAGTATTGATGTAAATACAGTACAGCATTACATTATGACCACATATCTACCCCTGATCAGTTCGCTTTTGTCTTTTTGTTTTCTTACCTCCTTTTGACGACATGGCAGCGGCAATTGGGGTAATAGCAGTATTCTTTTCTGAAGACAGCGACGCCGGATCTAATGGCTTTAAGATCACGTCCTCAATTATCATAGGGGGCCGGGTAGGTTGGATATCAGACGCCGCCACTTTTCTCTTGATAGACTCTCTCTCAACTGTATCTTGATCAATCAAGTACCTGACGGTTGACTCTGTCGGAGCAGGTTGGAGTATCAACTTGACCAAAGCCCCATCTAAGCCTC
Organism: Aspergillus stella-maris; assembly: GCF_047715825.1. Lineage (NCBI taxonomy): Eukaryota > Fungi > Ascomycota > Eurotiomycetes > Eurotiales > Aspergillaceae > Aspergillus > Aspergillus stella-maris. The sequence continues at coordinate 4,054 of NW_027396931.1, read as the reverse complement.
CAGATCCCAGCAGATTAGCTAGTACATTTGGGGAGTAAAAGCTGTACCAGCAAGGCTGATGAATAAATAGAGAGGAAGGTGAATCTGGGCCTAATATGCTTGTATGATCAGCAGCCTACTTGCTAACAGGAGAAGGTCTCATGAACTGACATTTCACATCCATAGATCCAAAGAGCTCTTCGTCCTGACATAGATAAGGAAGTTGTGGAGAGGTCTCATTCCAAACCTGAAAGTTTGATAAGAACCTTGAGTCATTGCGGACCTCATCAAGTAATTGGAGCGCTTCACATGGGACAAGACTAGAAAGCACTGCAATAATAAGGTTGAAGCAGGATTTTATCTGCAAATCAGCGTTAGTTACAATTGGGTTAACACGTCCTGCAAACTTACCTTGGGGTGTCTGCTCAAAGAACGCAAACAGCCAACCACTTCAGGAAGATCGTCAATACTAGTGTAAGATTCCTTGCAGAATCAGCAGATTGCTTATCTCACAAGTATAGTACTTCATCTTACTAGTATTTCAATATTCATGGTAAGCATCGTATATATCGTGGCGAAGCTGTGGAAGTATGTCAAGTAACTCTGGGAAATAGAACAAGATTATCAAATTATAGAGGTATAGTTAAATATATATTGAAGGATAGAGATACTGGGGCCCTGCACGTCGCCAAAGGTGATTGGTCAGTGCATGAATTCCACAACCACCATGTTCTATACGCTCCTTAGCTCAAAAAAATATTGATATCTCTACTAATGTATTCATTACTATACCACTAGTTGCTCTGTGAGAATAAGTAGATACAAGAGTAAGATACGAGCGTAAATCACTACTAGCCTATAGTGACATAAATCAATATGCTAAATAAATTAATATGCTAAATAAATGGCCTGAGATTGACTAGCGGTAATTTACATATCTACTGTTTCATATCGTTTTTATTCCAATTAGATACATACATAAATACAACATACACTTTAAATAGACGCTGATTTGGATTGCAGGCAGCAGGGTTACTTCATATTCCTAAAAGCGCAGATTTTCTATAAATCAGAGGTCCCTTTGGGAAAGTCGAGACAACTCTATTTGCCCACCCCCAACTCCTTGAAACCTGAGCACAAAGTCTCTTCTTGCAAGCGTACTGCTTATGTCCTGACTCCAGAGTGAACCCCACCATGCCTTCTTTCGATCCGCGTCGGGTGCAGAAGTCAACCAATCACACCACTAAAAAGGTTTCTGGACCACTTATCGGCGTTATCATTCTCGCCGTCTTACTTTTGATTGTTCTTTTGATCACCTTTCACCTTTGGAATCAGCGAAGGCGCAAATTGAAAAGCCAATCGACGCGCAATCATGACAACTTTATCATACAACAGCGAGACCATGTCAGAGAAACAGTAGCCTAGCTACCGTCTTGATAATTGAGCTACCGAGCAGCAGCCATGGCTATTGTGCCTACCGGTAGCCGCAGGAAGGGAGCTTCTTATCTCGCATGTATTTAGTTTTCCTTTAGTCCTTCGCGATCAATATCATTGTCATTGCAGAGTAATCCTTTACAGTACTAGATCAAGTAGTAAAGTGTTCTTGATACCGCAATGAAAAATACTGAACTAGCCGCAAAGCTCTTACGATATCCTAGAGTTAGACGTTACTTAGTTGGTCAGTACAGCAGGGTAGTGTCATGACACCCTCTCTGTAACTTCCTTACGCTTAGTAATTTATGAAAATCTACCAATTAGGTCAGAACGACCGCGTGCTTCAGATCATCATAATACATTAGAGCGCTCACCACGACGCTACCGCTACCGGCATCCCTGATTTTCTGGAGGATAGGTTCGATTCCCCACCTAAGTCCACCTCAGTGTCTCTATGGAGAGACTGTAGACATCACAACACGGGTAATGGAGTATACTCAGGAGTGGAGACATACATACACTGAAAAGATATATTAATAAATAAAAAGTAGGCAACTAGGACAATACAATACAACCGGGAAAAAAGAAAAGCTAGAAAAAGGTGGTCAAACAGGAGATCGAGGAAAAATACGGCCAGGGATAATTACATGGGGGAGTAGATGGCACCAATCCTATTTAGCTTCTTTTGACTGGTAATATTTTTTTTTTTTTTCACAGTGCTGGATCCACTGAAGGAAAGTGTCGACACCAGAAATACATAGGATGACTTATAAATACCAATAAATTGTATTATAACGTTATAAGTATAAATTACAACCATCTAATTCAGGTAATTCATTAGGACTAATCCGACTGTAATATTTGTTACTTTGCCTCTGCATGGCCTGAAGAATAATACTGTACATTGATACCTGACCAGGTTCCAACTGCAGGCCAAGCGAAGTAAGAGCCACAAAGCATAAACTTACTAGGAGATTTGTGAGATAGCTCGCCCTGGGTACAGTTCACCCACAATTCCGCACTGCCATACAGAACATCTAAGAAAAGCCTACTCTGAAGGTTCCTCGTACATAAGCTAAGAGAGCTCATCTATGTAGCAATGACTTTGGAACCAGCAGTGATCATAATGGAAACAGAGAGTCGCCTCTCTAAAGCTTCGTCTAACCAAAGGCGAACATCATGGAGGCTACGATGTCGCAACCGTCTCTCGGCGCATATTGGTGAGCTTCTACTTCACCCAATTACTGAAGAAGCTGATGTAAACCTAGAAAAGCGGAAACTTTGGGATTGCAAGTTGATCCGGATGATGTTCGCCTGCAGCCTGATGATGAAACACGCTATGCTTGGCAGGTTGACGACTCAGAACTGGAAATACTATTCAACAAATCACTTAGCAAGCACTCTGTGGGAGCATATGTAGAACTATGCTCCGAAGTAGGTAAAAGCTTCCGGGCGATTCACCGCGATCAGATAAGCAAGGTGAGACTACACTATCAACTTTATCAAGAAATACGGTATTAACTACCTTGATAGGGGGCTAAGAGCACTCGAGGGCGATTGCAGACACTTGAAGAAGAGAATATTGTGCTAGAGAAAGCCATAAGAGCAGCAACAGATCAGAGTAAAGCCCTACGTGATGAAAAAATGGCGCTAGAAAGGCAGTTACGGGAAGCACAAGAGTATACAGTCAAGCAACTTGCTGAAATGGAACACAAGGTCACCGCTCTGAAAAAGAGCATCATTGAGCATCAACAAGAGGCAGAGAAATGGATGTCTGTGGCTGATTGCTATGAGAAAACCTATACCCAGTGTTCTTCAGGGCTTAATCAGGCCATTCTTTTTCTTCAAACAGTCAGTGCAGATAACTCACTTCTAAACAGCGTGCAGATAGCTGGCTAAGAAGCCTTGGTTCAGTCAACGGTGTCTGCGGTTGGATGTACTTTTTGTCAGAATATGGATTTATCAAGCAGCAGACAAGCCTAATGAAGTGGTGTAGAAGACAGTGGGATTCATCATTACAGGGTTTCCGGAAACTGGTGTCACCACAGAATACTCTTTCTTTGTTTTTGAAGCCCTTATTTGAAACCAAGCTAAACTTAATCTGGTCCGGAACGGAACAATAATTTTCATTGTAAAATTTGGTATTGTACTGACAGGTAATCCATACACAGAACGGGAACAGGGGTGAGGACAAGTGGCAAATTGCCCCTTAACAAGAATCATGCAGAAGCTGCTTGAGAATTCATGAATTAAATAGGACTCTATATAATGCTCCACCATCCCAGGCCCTCCTTATGAAAAGAGATTCGTAAATAATGGAGAGTAGTTAAGCACAAGGAAAATCCAACCTATGGTATATGGAATCCTATAATTGAAACCCTTCCATCACTATACCCAAGAGCAAGGGTGGCTTCCGTAACAGCTGAAGCTGTGAATTGACGATGCTCGGGTGGGAGCCACAGTATGTTTTCACCAGCCACCACCACCCAGTTCTCTGAAATAGACACTTGAAAGTTATAGTAATCATGATGTTTTTCAGCATGCGGAGTGGAGGCTACTGACTGAACCGAATCTGAATGGCCCTTGAGCGTCTGCAGCTCCAAGCCGGTCTTGGCATCCCAGAGCTTGATGGTCTTGTCAT